>NC_048569.1:82008548-82136048 GCF_013265735.2 Oncorhynchus mykiss
TTACACTCTCACATTATGGCTTACTGAAGTTACATTCTCTCACATTATGGCTTCCTGAAGTTACACTCTCTCACATTATGGCTTACTGAAGTTATATTCTCTCACATTATGGCTTCCTGAAGTTACACTCTCACATTATGCCTTCCTAAATTTACACTCTCTCACATTTTGGCTTATTGAAGTTACACTCTCTCACATTATGGCTTCCTGAAGTTACACTCTCTCACATTGTGGCTTCCTGAATTTGCACTCTCTCACATTGTGGCTTCCTGAAGTTACACTCACATTATGGCTTCCTGAAGTTGCAATCTCTCACATTATTGCTTACTGAAGTTACACTCTCTGACATTATGGCTTCCTGAAGTTGCACTCTTTCACATTATGGCTTCCCGAAGTTACACTCTCACACTATGGCTTCCTAAATTTACACTCTCTCACATTTTGGCTTACTGAAGTTACACTCTCTCACATTATGGCTTCCTGAAGTTACACTCTCACAGATTATGGCTTACTGAAGTTACACTCTCACATTATGGCTTCCTGAAGTTACACTCTCACATTATGGCTTACTGAAGTTACACTCTCTGACATTATGGCTTCCTGAAGTTGCACTCTCTCACATTATGGCTTCCTGAAGTTACATTCTCACACTATGGCTTCCTAAATTTACACTCTCTCACATTTTGGCTTACTGAAGTTACACTCTCACATTATGGCTTCCTGAAGTTACACTCTCACATTATGGCTTCCTGAAGTTTCACTCTCGCATTATGGCATCCCAAAGTTACACTCTCTCACATTATGGCTTACTGAAGTAACACACTCTCACATTATGGCTTCCTGAAGTTACACTCTCTCACATTATGGCATCCCGAAGTTACACTCTCTCACATTATGGCTTACTGAAGTTACACTCTCACATTATGGCTTCCTGAAGTTACACTCTCACATTATGGCTTCCTGAAGTTACACTCTCTTATATTATGGCTTACTGAATTTACACTCTCACATTATGGCTTACTGAAGTTAAACTCTCACATTATGGCTTCCTGAAGTTACACTCTCACATTATGGCTTACTGAAGTTACACTCTCTCACATTATGGCTTCCTGAAGTTGCACTCTCTCACATTATGGCTTACTGAAGTTACACTCTCACATTATGGCTTACTGAAGTTACATTCTCTCACATTATGGCTTCCTGAAGTTACACTCTCTCACATTATGGCTTACTGAAGTTATATTCTCTCACATTATGGCTTCCTGAAGTTACACTCTCACATTATGCCTTCCTAAATTTACACTCTCTCACATTTTGGCTTATTGAAGTTACACTCTCTCACATTATGGCTTCCTGAAGTTACACTCTCTCACATTGTGGCTTCCTGAATTTGCACTCTCTCACATTGTGGCTTCCTGAAGTTACACTCACATTATGGCTTCCTGAAGTTGCAATCTCTCACATTATTGCTTACTGAAGTTACACTCTCTGACATTATGGCTTCCTGAAGTTGCACTCTTTCACATTATGGCTTCCCGAAGTTACACTCTCACACTATGGCTTCCTAAATTTACACTCTCTCACATTTTGGCTTACTGAAGTTACACTCTCTCACATTATGGCTTCCTGAAGTTACACTCTCACAGATTATGGCTTACTGAAGTTACACTCTCACATTATGGCTTCCTGAAGTTACACTCTCACATTATGGCTTACTGAAGTTACACTCTCTGACATTATGGCTTCCTGAAGTTGCACTCTCTCACATTATGGCTTCCTGAAGTTACATTCTCACACTATGGCTTCCTAAATTTACACTCTCTCACATTTTGGCTTACTGAAGTTACACTCTCACATTATGGCTTCCTGAAGTTACACTCTCACATTATGGCTTCCTGAAGTTTCACTCTCGCATTATGGCATCCCAAAGTTACACTCTCTCACATTATGGCTTACTGAAGTAACACACTCTCACATTGTGGCTTCCTGAAGTTACACTCTCTCACATTATGGCATCCCGAAGTTACACTCTCTCACATTATGGCTTACTGAAGTTACACTCTCACATTATGGCTTCCTGAAGTTACACTCTCACATTATGGCTTCCTGAAGTTACACTCTCTCACATTATGGCTTCCTGCAGAAGTTACACTCTCTAACATTATGGCTTCCTGAAGTTACACTCTCACATTATGGCTTCCTGAAGTTACACTCTCTCATATTATGGCATCCCGAAGTTACACTCTCTCACATTATGGCTTACTGAAGTTACACTCTCACATTATGGCTTCCTGAAGTTACACTCTCTTACATTATGGCTTACTGAAGTTACACTCTCACATTATGGCTTACTGAAGTTAAACTCTCACATTATGGCTTCCTGAAGTTACACTCTCACATTATGGCTTACTGAAGTTACACTCTCTCACATTATGGCTTACTGAAGTTACACTCTCTCACATTACGGCTTCCTGAAGTTAAACTCTCTCACATTATTTCTTACTGAAGTTACACTCTCTGACATTATGGCTTCCTGAAGTTGCACTCTCTCACATTATGGCTTCCTGAAGTTATGCTCTCAAACTATGGCTTCCTAAATTTACACTCTCTCACATTTTGGCTTACTGAAGTTACACTCTCACATTATGGCTTCCTGAAGTTACACTCTCACATTATGGCTTACTGAAGTTACACTCTCACATTATGGCTTCCTGAAGTTACACTCTCACATTATGGCTTCCTGAAGTTACACTCTCTCACATTATGGCTTCCTGCAGAAGTTACACTCTCTAACATTATGGCTTCCTGAAGTTACACTCTCACATTATGGCTTCCTGAAGTTACACTCTCTCATATTATGGCATCCCGAAGTTACACTCTCTCACATTATGGCTTACTGAAGTTACACTCTCACATTATGGCTTCCTGAAGTTTCACTCTCGCATTATGGCATCCCAAAGTTACACTCTCTCACATTATGGCTTACTGAAGTAACACACTCTCACATTATGGCTTCCTGAAGTTACACTCTCTCACATTATGGCATCCCGAAGTTACACTCTCTCACATTATGGCTTACTGAAGTTACACTCTCACATTATGGCTTCCTGAAGTTACACTCTCACATTATGGCTTCCTGAAGTTACACTCTCTTATATTATGGCTTACTGAATTTACACTCTCACATTATGGCTTACTGAAGTTAAACTCTCACATTATGGCTTCCTGAAGTTACACTCTCACATTATGGCTTACTGAAGTTACACTCTCTCACATTATGGCTTCCTGAAGTTGCACTCTCTCACATTATGGCTTACTGAAGTTACACTCTCACATTATGGCTTACTGAAGTTACATTCTCTCACATTATGGCTTCCTGAAGTTACACTCTCTCACATTATGGCTTACTGAAGTTATATTCTCTCACATTATGGCTTCCTGAAGTTACACTCTCACATTATGCCTTCCTAAATTTACACTCTCTCACATTTTGGCTTATTGAAGTTACACTCTCTCACATTATGGCTTCCTGAAGTTACACTCTCTCACATTGTGGCTTCCTGAATTTGCACTCTCTCACATTGTGGCTTCCTGAAGTTACACTCACATTATGGCTTCCTGAAGTTGCAATCTCTCACATTATTGCTTACTGAAGTTACACTCTCTGACATTATGGCTTCCTGAAGTTGCACTCTTTCACATTATGGCTTCCCGAAGTTACACTCTCACACTATGGCTTCCTAAATTTACACTCTCTCACATTTTGGCTTACTGAAGTTACACTCTCTCACATTATGGCTTCCTGAAGTTACACTCTCACAGATTATGGCTTACTGAAGTTACACTCTCACATTATGGCTTCCTGAAGTTACACTCTCACATTATGGCTTACTGAAGTTACACTCTCTGACATTATGGCTTCCTGAAGTTGCACTCTCTCACATTATGGCTTCCTGAAGTTACATTCTCACACTATGGCTTCCTAAATTTACACTCTCTCACATTTTGGCTTACTGAAGTTACACTCTCACATTATGGCTTCCTGAAGTTACACTCTCACATTATGGCTTCCTGAAGTTTCACTCTCGCATTATGGCATCCCAAAGTTACACTCTCTCACATTATGGCTTACTGAAGTAACACACTCTCACATTGTGGCTTCCTGAAGTTACACTCTCTCACATTATGGCATCCCGAAGTTACACTCTCTCACATTATGGCTTACTGAAGTTACACTCTCACATTATGGCTTCCTGAAGTTACACTCTCACATTATGGCTTCCTGAAGTTACACTCTCTCACATTATGGCTTCCTGCAGAAGTTACACTCTCTAACATTATGGCTTCCTGAAGTTACACTCTCACATTATGGCTTCCTGAAGTTACACTCTCTCATATTATGGCATCCCGAAGTTACACTCTCTCACATTATGGCTTACTGAAGTTACACTCTCACATTATGGCTTCCTGAAGTTACACTCTCTTACATTATGGCTTACTGAAGTTACACTCTCACATTATGGCTTACTGAAGTTAAACTCTCACATTATGGCTTCCTGAAGTTACACTCTCACATTATGGCTTACTGAAGTTACACTCTCTCACATTATGGCTTACTGAAGTTACACTCTCTCACATTACGGCTTCCTGAAGTTAAACTCTCTCACATTATTTCTTACTGAAGTTACACTCTCTGACATTATGGCTTCCTGAAGTTGCACTCTCTCACATTATGGCTTCCTGAAGTTATGCTCTCAAACTATGGCTTCCTAAATTTACACTCTCTCACATTTTGGCTTACTGAAGTTACACTCTCACATTATGGCTTCCTGAAGTTACACTCTCACATTATGGCTTACTGAAGTTACACTCTCACATTATGGCTTCCTGAAGTTACACTCTCACATTATGGCTTCCTGAAGTTACACTCTCTCACATTATGGCTTCCTGCAGAAGTTACACTCTCTAACATTATGGCTTCCTGAAGTTACACTCTCACATTATGGCTTCCTGAAGTTACACTCTCTCATATTATGGCATCCCGAAGTTACACTCTCTCACATTATGGCTTACTGAAGTTACACTCTCACATTATGGCTTCCTGAAGTTACACTCTCTTACATTATGGCTTACTGAAGTTACACTCTCACATTATGGCTTACTGAAGTTAAACTCTCACATTATGGCTTCCTGAAGTTACACTCTCACATTATGGCTTACTGAAGTTACACTCTCTCACATTATGGCTTACTGAAGTTACACTCTCTCACATTACGGCTTCCTGAAGTTAAACTCTCTCACATTATTTCTTACTGAAGTTACACTCTCTGACATTATGGCTTCCTGAAGTTGCACTCTCTCACATTATGGCTTCCTGAAGTTATGCTCTCAAACTATGGCTTCCTAAATTTACACTCTCTCACATTTTGGCTTACTGAAGTTACACTCTCACATTATGGCTTCCTGAAGTTACACTCTCACATTATGGCTTACTGAAGTTACACTCTCTAACATTATGGCTTCCTGAAGTTACACTCTCTCACATTATGGCTTCCTGAAGTTACACTCTCTCACATTATGGCTTCCTGAATTTGCACTCTCTCACATTATGGCTTACTGAAGTTACACTCTCACATTATGGCTTACTGAAGTTACATTCTCTCACATTATGGCTTCCTGAAGTTACACTCTCACATTATGCCTTCCTAAATTTACACTCTCTCACATTTTGGCTTATTGAAGTTACACTCTCTCACATTATGGCTTCCTGAAGTTGCACTCTCTCACATTGTGGCTTCCTGAAGTTGCACTCTCTCACATTGTGGCTTCCTGAAGTTACACTCACATTATGGCTTCCTGAAGTTGCAATATCTCACATTATTGCTTACTGAAGTTACACTCTCTGACATTATGGCTTCCTGAAGTTGCACTCTTTCACATTATGGCTTCCCGAAGTTACACTCTCACACTATGGCTTCCTAAATTTACACTCTCTCACATTTTGGCTTACTGAAGTTACACTCTCTCACATTATGGCTTCCTGAAGTTACACTCTCACAGATTATGGCTTACTGAAGTTACACTCTCACATTATGGCTTCCTGAAGTTACACTCTCACATTATGGCTTACTGAAGTTACACTCTCTCACATTATGGCTTCCTGAAGTTGCACTCTCTCACATTATGGCTTCCTGAAGTTACACTCTCACACTATGGCTTCCTAAATTTACACTCTCTCAAATTTTGGCTTACTGAAGTTACACTCTCACATTATGGCTTCCTGAAGTTACACTCTCACATTATGGCTTACTGAAGTTACACTCTCTAACATTATGGCTTCCTGAAGTTACACTCTCTCACATTATGGCTTCCTGAAGTTACACTCTCTCACATTATGGCTTCCTGAAGTTGCACTCTCTCACATTATGGCTTACTGAAGTTACACTCTCACATTATGGCTTCCTGAAGTTACACTCTCACATTATGGCTTACTGAAGTTACACTCTCTAACATTATGGCTTCCTGAAGTTACACTCTCTCACATTATGGCTTCCTGAAGTTACACTCTCTCACATTATGGCATCCCGAAGTTACACTCTCTCACATTATGGCTTACTGAAGTTACACTCTCACATTATGGCTTCCTGAAGTTACACTCTCACATTATGGCTTCCTGAAGTTACACTCTCTTATATTATGGCTTACTGAATTTACACTCTCACATTATGGCTTACTGAAGTTAAACTCTCACATTATGGCTTCCTGAAGTTACACTCTCACATTATGGCTTACTGAAGTTACACTCTCTCACATTATGGCTTCCTGAAGTTGCACTCTCTCACATTATGGCTTACTGAAGTTACACTCTCACATTATGGCTTACTGAAGTTACATTCTCTCACATTATGGCTTCCTGAAGTTACACTCTCTCACATTATGGCTTACTGAAGTTATATTCTCTCACATTATGGCTTCCTGAAGTTACACTCTCACATTATGCCTTCCTAAATTTACACTCTCTCACATTTTGGCTTATTGAAGTTACACTCTCTCACATTATGGCTTCCTGAAGTTATACTCTCTCACATTGTGGCTTCCTGAATTTGCACTCTCTCACATTGTGGCTTCCTGAAGTTACACTCACATTATGGCTTCCTGAAGTTGCAATCTCTCACATTATTGCTTACTGAAGTTACACTCTCTGACATTATGGCTTCCTGAAGTTGCACTCTTTCACATTATGGCTTCCCGAAGTTACACTCTCACACTATGGCTTCCTAAATTTACACTCTCTCACATTTTGGCTTACTGAAGTTACACTCTCTCACATTATGGCTTCCTGAAGTTACACTCTCACAGATTATGGCTTACTGAAGTTACACTCTCACATTATGGCTTCCTGAAGTTACACTCTCACATTATGGCTTACTGAAGTTACACTCTCTGACATTATGGCTTCCTGAAGTTGCACTCTCTCACATTATGGCTTCCTGAAGTTACATTCTCACACTATGGCTTCCTAAATTTACACTCTCTCACATTTTGGCTTACTGAAGTTACACTCTCACATTATGGCTTCCTGAAGTTACACTCTCACATTATGGCTTCCTGAAGTTTCACTCTCGCATTATGGCATCCCAAAGTTACACTCTCTCACATTATGGCTTACTGAAGTAACACACTCTCACATTGTGGCTTCCTGAAGTTACACTCTCTCACATTATGGCATCCCGAAGTTACACTCTCTCACATTATGGCTTACTGAAGTTACACTCTCACATTATGGCTTCCTGAAGTTACACTCTCACATTATGGCTTCCTGAAGTTACACTCTCTCACATTATGGCTTCCTGCAGAAGTTACACTCTCTAACATTATGGCTTCCTGAAGTTACACTCTCACATTATGGCTTCCTGAAGTTACACTCTCTCATATTATGGCATCCCGAAGTTACACTCTCTCACATTATGGCTTACTGAAGTTACACTCTCACATTATGGCTTCCTGAAGTTACACTCTCTTACATTATGGCTTACTGAAGTTACACTCTCACATTATGGCTTACTGAAGTTAAACTCTCACATTATGGCTTCCTGAAGTTACACTCTCACATTATGGCTTACTGAAGTTACACTCTCTCACATTATGGCTTACTGAAGTTACACTCTCTCACATTACGGCTTCCTGAAGTTAAACTCTCTCACATTATTTCTTACTGAAGTTACACTCTCTGACATTATGGCTTCCTGAAGTTGCACTCTCTCACATTATGGCTTCCTGAAGTTATGCTCTCAAACTATGGCTTCCTAAATTTACACTCTCTCACATTTTGGCTTACTGAAGTTACACTCTCACATTATGGCTTCCTGAAGTTACACTCTCACATTATGGCTTACTGAAGTTACACTCTCTAACATTATGGCTTCCTGAAGTTACACTCTCTCACATTATGGCTTCCTGAAGTTACACTCTCTCACATTATGGCTTCCTGAATTTGCACTCTCTCACATTATGGCTTACTGAAGTTACACTCTCACATTATGGCTTACTGAAGTTACATTCTCTCACATTATGGCTTCCTGAAGTTACACTCTCACATTATGCCTTCCTAAATTTACACTCTCTCACATTTTGGCTTATTGAAGTTACACTCTCTCACATTATGGCTTCCTGAAGTTGCACTCTCTCACATTGTGGCTTCCTGAAGTTGCACTCTCTCACATTGTGGCTTCCTGAAGTTACACTCACATTATGGCTTCCTGAAGTTGCAATATCTCACATTATTGCTTACTGAAGTTACACTCTCTGACATTATGGCTTCCTGAAGTTGCACTCTTTCACATTATGGCTTCCCGAAGTTACACTCTCACACTATGGCTTCCTAAATTTACACTCTCTCACATTTTGGCTTACTGAAGTTACACTCTCTCACATTATGGCTTCCTGAAGTTACACTCTCACAGATTATGGCTTACTGAAGTTACACTCTCACATTATGGCTTCCTGAAGTTACACTCTCACATTATGGCTTACTGAAGTTACACTCTCTCACATTATGGCTTCCTGAAGTTGCACTCTCTCACATTATGGCTTCCTGAAGTTACACTCTCACACTATGGCTTCCTAAATTTACACTCTCTCAAATTTTGGCTTACTGAAGTTACACTCTCACATTATGGCTTCCTGAAGTTACACTCTCACATTATGGCTTACTGAAGTTACACTCTCTAACATTATGGCTTCCTGAAGTTACACTCTCTCACATTATGGCTTCCTGAAGTTACACTCTCTCACATTATGGCTTCCTGAAGTTGCACTCTCTCACATTATGGCTTACTGAAGTTATACTCTCACATTATGGCTTACTGAAGTTACATTCTCTCACATTATGGCTTCCTGAAGTTACACTCTCACATTATGCCTTCCTAAATTTACACTCTCTCACATTTTGGCTTATTGAAGTTACACTCTCTCACATTATGGCTTCCTGAAGTTGCACTCTCTCACATTGTGGCTTCCTGAAGTTGCACTCTCTCACATTGTGGCTTCCTGAAGTTACACTCACATTATGGCTTCCTGAAGTTGCAATCTCTCACATTATTGCTTACTGAAGTTACACTCTCTGACATTATGGCTTCCTGAAGTTGCACTCTTTCACATTATGGCTTCCCGAAGTTACACTCTCACACTATGGCTTCCTAAATTTACACTCTCTCACATTTTGGCTTACTGAAGTTACACTCTCTCACATTATGGCTTCCTGAAGTTACACTCTCACAGATTATGGCTTACTGAAGTTACACTCTCTAACATTATGGCTTCCTGAAGTTACACTCTCACATTATTGCTTACTGAAGTTACACTCTCTGACATTATGGCTTCCTGAAGTTGCACTCTCTCACATTATGGCTTACTGAAGTTACACTCTCTTACATTATGGCTTACTGAAGTTACACTCTCACATTATGGCTTACTGAAGTTAAACTCTCACATTATGGCTTCCTGAAGTTACACTCTCACATTTTGGCTTATTGAAGTTACACTCTCTCACATTATGGCTTCCTGAAGTTGCACTCTCTCACATTGTGGCTTCCTGAAGTTGCACTCTCTCACATTGTGGCTTCCTGAAGTTACACTCACATTATGGCTTCCTGAAGTTGCAATATCTCACATTATTGCTTACTGAAGTTACACTCTCTGACATTATGGCTTCCTGAAGTTGCACTCTTTCACATTATGGCTTCCCGAAGTTACACTCTCACACTATGGCTTCCTAAATTTACACTCTCTCACATTTTGGCTTACTGAAGTTACACTCTCTCACATTATGGCTTCCTGAAGTTACACTCTCACAGATTATGGCTTACTGAAGTTACACTCTCACATTATGGCTTCCTGAAGTTACACTCTCACATTATGGCTTACTGAAGTTACACTCTCTAACATTATGGCTTCCTGAAGTTACACTCTCAAATTATTGCTTACTGAAGTTACACTCTCTCACATTATGGCTTCCTGAAGTTGCACTCTCTCACATTATGGCTTCCTGAAGTTACACTCTCACACTATGGCTTCCTAAATTTACACTCTCTCAAATTTTGGCTTACTGAAGTTACACTCTCACATTATGGCTTCCTGAAGTTACACTCTCACATTATGGCTTACTGAAGTTACACTCTCTAACATTATGGCTTCCTGAAGTTACACTCTCTCACATTATGGCTTCCTGAAGTTACACTCTCTCACATTATGGCTTCCTGAAGTTGCACTCTCTCACATTATGGCTTACTGAAGTTATACTCTCACATTATGGCTTACTGAAGTTACATTCTCTCACATTATGCCTTCCTAAATTTACACTCTCTCACATTTTGGCTTATTGAAGTTACACTCTCTCACATTATGGCTTCCTGAAGTTGCACTCTCTCACATTGATGCTTCCTGAAGTTGCACTCTCTCACATTGTGGCTTCCTGAAGTTACATTCTCTCACATTATGGCTTCCTAAATTTACACTCTCTCACATTTTGGCTTACTGAAGTTACACTCTCACATTATGGCTTCCTGAAGTTACACTCTCACATTATGGCTTCCTGAAGTTTCACTCTCGCATTATGTCATCCCAAAGTTACACTCTCTCACATTATGGCTTACTGAAGTAACACACTCTCACATTATGGCTTCCTGAAGTTACACTCTCTCACATTATGGCATCCCGAAGTTACACTCTCTCACATTATGGCTTACTGAAGTTACACTCTCACATTATGGCTTCCTGAAGTTACACTCTCACATTATGGCTTCCTGAAGTTACACTCTCTCACATTATGGCTTCCTGCAGAAGTTACACTCTCTCACATTATGGCTTCCTGAAGTTACACTCTCACATTATGGCTTCCTGAAGTTACACTCTCTCATATTATGGCATCCCGAAGTTACACTCTCTCACATTATGGCTTACTGAAGTTACACTCTCACATTATGGCTTCCTGAAGTTACACTCTCTTACATTATGGCTTACTGAAGTTACACTCTCACATTATGGCTTACTGAAGTTAAACTCTCACATTATGGCTTCCTGAAGTTACACTCTCACATTATGGCTTACTGAAGTTACACTCTCTCACATTATGGCTTACTGAAGTTACACTCTCACATTATGGCTTACTGAAGTTACACTCTCTCACATTACGGCTTCCTGAAGTTAAACTCTCTCACATTATTTCTTACTGAAGTTACACTCTCTGACATTATGGCTTCCTGAAGTTGCACTCTCTCACATTATGGCTTCCCGAAGTTACACTCTCACACTATGGCTTCCTAAATTTACACTCTCTCACATTTTGGCTTACTGAAGTTACACTCTCACATTATGGCTTACTGAAGTTACACTCTCTCACATTATGGCTTCCTGAAGTTGCACTCTCTCACATTATGGCTTACTGAAGTTACACTCTCTAACATTATGGCTTCCTGAAGTTACACTCTCTCACATTATGGCTTCCTGAAGTTACACTCTCTCACATTATGGCTTCCTGAAGTTGCACTCTCTCACATTATGGCTTACTGAAGTTACACTCTCTCACATTATGGCTTACTGAAGTTACATTCTCTCACATTATGGCTTCCTGAAGTTACACTCTCACATTATGCCTTCCTAAATTTACACTCTCTCACATTTTGGCTTATTGAAGTTACACTCTCTCACATTATGGCTTCCTGAAGTTGCACTCTCTCACATTGTGGCTTCCTGAAGTTAAACTCTCTCACATTATGGCTTCCTGAAGTTGCACTCTCTCACATTTTGGCTTCCTGAAGTTGCACTCTCACATTATGGCTTCCTGAAGTTTCACTCTCGCATTATGGCATCCCAAAGTTACACTCTCTCACATTATGGCTTACTGAAGTAACACACTCTCACATTATGGCTTCCTGAAGTTACACTCTCTCACATTATGGCATCCCGAAGTTACACTCTCTCACATTATGGCTTACTGAAGTTACACTCTCTCACATTATGGCTTCCTGAAGAAGTTACACTCTCTCACATTATGGCTTCCTGAAGTTACACTCTCACATTACGGCTTCCTGAAGTTACATTCTCTCACATTATGGCTTCCTGAAGTTACACTCTCACATTATGCCTTCCTAAATTTACACTCTCTCACATTTTGGCTTATTGAAGTTACACTCTCTCACATTATGGCTTCCTGAAGTTGCACTCTCTCACATTGTGGCTTCCTGAAGTTGCACTCTCTCACATTGTGGCTTCCTGAAGTTACACTCACATTATGGCTTCCTGAAGTTGCAATATCTCACATTATTGCTTACTGAAGTTACACTCTCTGACATTATGGCTTCCTGAAGTTGCACTCTTTCACATTATGGCTTCCCGAAGTTACACTCTCACAGATTATGGCTTACTGAAGTTACACTCTCACATTATGGCTTCCTGAAGTTACACTCTCACATTATGGCTTACTGAAGTTACACTCTCTAACATTATGGCTTCCTGAAGTTACACTCTCACATTATTGCTTACTGAAGTTACACTCTCTGACATTATGGCTTCCTGAAGTTGCACTCTCTCACATTATGGCTTCCTGAAGTTACACTCTCACACTATGGCTTCCTAAATTTACACTCTCTCACATTTTGGCTTACTGAAGTTACACTCTCACATTATGGCTTCCTGAAGTTACACTCTCACATTATGGCTTCCTGAAGTTTCACTCTCGCATTATGGCATCCCAAAGTTACACTCTCTCACATTATGGCTTACTGAAGTAACACACTCTCACATTATGGCTTCCTGAAGTTACACTCTCTCACATTATGGCATCCCGAAGTTACACTCTCTCACATTATGGCTTACTGAAGTTACACTCTCTCACATTATGGCTTCCTGAAGAAGTTACACTCTCTCACATTATGGCTTCCTGAAGTTACACTCTCACATTACGGCTTCCTGAAGTTAAACTCTCTCACATTATTTCTTACTGAAGTTACACTCTCTGACATTATGGCGTCCTGAAGTTGCACTCTCTCACATTATTGCTTACTGAAGTTACACTCTCTGACATTATGGCTTCCTGAAGTTACACTGTCACACTATGGCTTCCTAAATTTACACTCTCTCACATTTTGGCTTACTGAAGTTACACTCTCACATTATGGCTTCCTGAAGTTACACTCTCACATTATGGCTTACTGAAGTTACACTCTCACATTATGGCTTACTGAAGTTACATTCTCTCACATTATGGCTTCCTGAAGTTACACTCTCACATTATGCCTTCCTAAATTTACACTCTCTCACATTTTGGCTTATTGAAGTTACACTCTCTCACATTATGGCTTCCTGAAGTTGCAGTCTCTCACATTGTGGCTTCCTGAAGTTGCACTCTCTCACATTGTGGCTTCCTGAAGTTACACTCACATTATGGCTTCCTGAAGTTGCAATCTCTCACATTATTGCTTACTGAAGTTACACTCTCTGACATTATGGCTTACTGAAGTTACATTCTCTCACATTATGGCTTCCTGAAGTTACACTCTCACACTATGGCTTCCTAAAATTACACTCTCTCACATTTTGGCTTACTGAAGTTACACTCTCTCACATTATGGCTTCCTGAAGTTACACTCACACATTATGGCTTACTGAAGTTACACTCTCTCACATTATGGCTTACTGAAGTTACACTCACATTATGGCTTAATGAAGTTACACTCTCACATTATGGCTTCCTGAAGTTACACTCTCTCACATTATGGCTTACTGAAGTTATACTCTCACATTATGGCTTACTGAAGTTACACTCTCTCACATTATGGCCTCCTAAATTTACACTCTCTCACATTATGGCTTCCTGAAGTTGCACTCTCTCACATTATGGCTTACTGAAGTTACACTCTCACATTATGGCTTCCTGAAGTTACACTCACATTATGGCTTCCTGAAGTTGCAATCTCTCACATTATTGCTTCCTGAAGTTACACTCTCTCACATTATGGCTTCCTGAAGTTACACTCTCTGACATTATGGCTTCCTGAAGTTGCACTCTCTCACATTATGGCTTACTGAAGTTACACTCTCACATTATGGCTTACTGAAGTTACATTCTCTCACATTATGGCTTCCTGAAGTTACACTCTCACATTATGCCTTCCTAAATTTACACTCTCTCACATTTTGGCTTATTGAAGTTACACTCTCTCACATTATGGCTTCCTGAAGTTGCACTCTCTCACATTGTGGCTTCCTGAAGTTACACTCACATTATGGCTTCCTGAAGTTGCAATATCTCACATTATTGCTTACTGAAGTTACACTCTCTGACATTATGGCTTCCTGAAGTTGCACTCTTTCACATTATGGCTTCCCGAAGTTACACTCTCACACTATGGCTTCCTAAATTTACACTCTCTCACATTTTGGCTTACTGAAGTTACACTCTCTCACATTATGGCTTCCTGAAGTTACACTCTCACAGATTATGGCTTACTGAAGTTACACTCTCACATTATGGCTTCCTGAAGTTACACTCTCACATTATGGCTTACTGAAGTTACACTCTCTAACATTATGGCTTCCTGAAGTTACACTCTCACATTATTGCTTACTGAAGTTACACTCTCTGACATTATGGCTTCCTGAAGTTGCACTCTCTCACATTATGGCTTCCTGAAGTTACACTCTCACACTATGGCTTCCTAAATTTACACTCTCTCACATTTTGGCTTACTGAAGTTACACTCTCACATTATGGCTTCCTGACGTTTCACTCTCGCATTATGGCATCCCAAAGTTACACTCTCTCACATTATGGCTTACTGAAGTAACACACTCTCACATTATGGCTTCCTGAAGTTACACTCTCTCACATTATGGCATCCCGAAGTTACACTCTCTCACATTATGGCTTACTGAAGTTACACTCTCTCACATTATGGCTTCCTGAAGAAGTTACACTCTCTCACATTATGGCTTCCTGAAGTTACACTCTCACATTACGGCTTCCTGAAGTTACATTCTCTCACATTATGGCTTCCTGAAGTTACACTCTCACATTATGCCTTCCTAAATTTACACTCTCTCACATTTTGGCTTATTGAAGTTACACTCTCACATTATGGCTTCCTGAAGTTGCACTCTCTCACATTGTGGCTTCCTGAAGTTGCACTCTCTCACATTGTGGCTTCCTGAAGTTACACTCACATTATGGCTTCCTGAAGTTGCAATATCTCACATTATTGCTTACTGAAGTTACACTCTCTGACATTATGGCTTCCTGAAGTTGCACTCTTTCACATTATGGCTTCCCGAAGTTACACTCTCACAGATTATGGCTTACTGAAGTTACACTCTCACATTATGGCTTCCTGAAGTTACACTCTCACATTATGGCTTACTGAAGTTACACTCTCTAACATTATGGCTTCCTGAAGTTACACTCTCACATTATTGCTTACTGAAGTTACACTCTCTGACATTATGGCTTCCTGAAGTTGCACTCTCTCACATTATGGCTTCCTGAAGTTACACTCTCACACTATGGCTTCCTAAATTTACACTCTCTCACATTTTGGCTTACTGAAGTTACACTCTCACATTATGGCTTCCTGAAGTTACACTCTCACATTATGGCTTCCTGAAGTTTCACTCTCGCATTATGGCATCCCAAAGTTACACTCTCTCACATTATGGCTTACTGAAGTAACACACTCTCACATTATGGCTTCCTGAAGTTACACTCTCTCACATTATGGCATCCCGAAGTTACACTCTCTCACATTATGGCTTACTGAAGTTACACTCTCTCACATTATGGCTTCCTGAAGAAGTTACACTCTCTCACATTATGGCTTCCTGAAGTTACACTCTCACATTACGGCTTCCTGAAGTTAAACTCTCTCACATTATTTCTTACTGAAGTTACACTCTCTGACATTATGGCGTCCTGAAGTTGCACTCTCTCACATTATTGCTTACTGAAGTTACACTCTCTGACATTATGGCTTCCTGAAGTTACACTGTCACACTATGGCTTCCTAAATTTACACTCTCTCACATTTTGGCTTACTGAAGTTACACTCTCACATTATGGCTTCCTGAAGTTACACTCTCACATTATGGCTTACTGAAGTTACACTCTCACATTATGGCTTACTGAAGTTACATTCTCTCACATTATGGCTTCCTGAAGTTACACTCTCACATTATGCCTTCCTAAATTTACACTCTCTCACATTTTGGCTTATTGAAGTTACACTCTCTCACATTATGGCTTCCTGAAGTTGCAGTCTCTCACATTGTGGCTTCCTGAAGTTGCACTCTCTCACATTGTGGCTTCCTGAAGTTACACTCACATTATGGCTTCCTGAAGTTGCAATCTCTCACATTATTGCTTACTGAAGTTACACTCTCTGACATTATGGCTTACTGAAGTTACATTCTCTCACATTATGGCTTCCTGAAGTTACACTCTCACACTATGGCTTCCTAAAATTACACTCTCTCACATTTTGGCTTACTGAAGTTACACTCTCTCACATTATGGCTTCCTGAAGTTACACTCACACATTATGGCTTACTGAAGTTACACTCTCTCACATTATGGCTTACTGAAGTTACACTCACATTATGGCTTAATGAAGTTACACTCTCACATTATGGCTTCCTGAAGTTACACTCTCTCACATTATGGCTTACTGAAGTTATACTCTCACATTATGGCTTACTGAAGTTACACTCTCACATTATGGCTTACTGAAGTTACATTCTCTCACATTATGGCCTCCTAAATTTACACTCTCTCACATTATGGCTTCCTGAAGTTGCACTCTCTCACATTATGGCTTACTGAAGTTACACTCTCACATTATGGCTTACTGAAGTTACATTCTCTCACATTATGGCTTCCTGAAGTTACACTCTCTCACATTATGGCTTACTGAAGTTACACTCACATTATGGCTTAATGAAGTTACACTCTCACATTATTGCTTCCTGAAGTTACACTCTCTCACATTATGGCTTCCTGAAGTTACACTCTCACATTATGCCTTCCTAAATTTACACTCTCTCACATTTTGGCTTATTGAAGTTAAACTCTCTCACATTATGGCTTCCTGAAGTTGCACTCTCTCACATTGTGGCTTCCTGAAGTTGCACTCTCTCACATTGTGGCTTCCTGAAGTTACACTCACATTATGGCTTCCTGAAGTTGCAATATCTCACATTATTGCTTACTGAAGTTACACTCTCTGACATTATGGCTTCCTGAAGTTGCACTCTTTCACATTATGGCTTCCCGAAGTTACACTCTTACACTATGGCTTCCTAAATTTACACTCTCTCACATTTTGGCTTACTGAAGTTACACTCTCTCACATTATGGCTTCCTGAAGTTACACTCTCACAGATTATGGCTTACTGAAGTTACACTCTCACATTATGGCTTCCTGAAGTTACACTCTCACATTATGGCTTACTGAAGTTACACTCTCTAACATTATGGCTTCCTGAAGTTACACTCTCACATTATTGCTTACTGAAGTTACACTCTCTGATATTATGGCTTCCTGAAGTTGCACTCTCTCACATTATGGCTTCCTGAAGTTACACTCTCACACTATGGCTTCCTAAATTTACACTCTCTCACATTTTGGCTTACTGAAGTTACACTCTCACATTATGGCTTCCTGAAGTTACACTCTCACATTATGGCTTCTTGAAGTTTCACTCTCGCATTATGGCATCCCAAAGTTACACTCTCTCACATTATGGCTTACTGAAGTAACACACTCTCACATTATGGCTTCCTGAAGTTACACTCTCTCACATTATGGCATCCCGATGTTACACTCTCTCACATTATGGCTTCCTGAAGTTACACTCTCACATTACGGCTTCCTGAAGTTACATTCTCTCACATTATGGCTTCCTGAAGTTACACTCTCACATTATGCCTTCCTAAATTTACACTCTCTCACATTTTGGCTTATTGAAGTTACACTCTCTCACATTATGGCTTCCTGAAGTTGCACTCTCTCACATTGTGGCTTCCTGAAGTTGCACTCTCTCACATTGTGGCTTCCTGAAGTTACACTCACATTATGGCTTCCTGAAGTTGCAATATCTCACATTATTGCTTACTGAAGTTACACTCTCTGACATTATGGCTTCCTGAAGTTGCACTCTTTCACATTATGGCTTCCCGAAGTTACACTCTCACAGATTATGGCTTACTGAAGTTACACTCTCACATTATGGCTTCCTGAAGTTACACTCTCACATTATGGCTTACTGAAGTTACACTCTCTAACATTATGGCTTCCTGAAGTTACACTCTCACATTATTGCTTACTGAAGTTACACTCTCTGACATTATGGCTTCCTGAAGTTGCACTCTCTCACATTATGGCTTCCTGAAGTTACACTCTCACACTATGGCTTCCTAAATTTACACTCTCTCACATTTTGGCTTACTGAAGTTACACTCTCACATTATGGCTTCCTGAAGTTACACTCTCACATTATGGCTTCCTGAAGTTTCACTCTCGCATTATGGCATCCCAAAGTTACACTCTCTCACATTATGGCTTACTGAAGTAACACACTCTCACATTATGGCTTCCTGAAGTTACACTCTCTCACATTATGGCATCCCGAAGTTACACTCTCTCACATTATGGCTTACTGAAGTTACACTCTCTCACATTATGGCTTCCTGAAGAAGTTACACTCTCTCACATTATGGCTTCCTGAAGTTACACTCTCACATTACGGCTTCCTGAAGTTAAACTCTCTCACATTATTTCTTACTGAAGTTACACTCTCTGACATTATGGCGTCCTGAAGTTGCACTCTCTCACATTATTGCTTACTGAAGTTACACTCTCTGACATTATGGCTTCCTGAAGTTACACTGTCACACTATGGCTTCCTAAATTTACACTCTCTCACATTTTGGCTTACTGAAGTTACACTCTCACATTATGGCTTCCTGAAGTTACACTCTCACATTATGGCTTACTGAAGTTACACTCTCACATTATGGCTTACTGAAGTTACATTCTCTCACATTATGGCTTCCTGAAGTTACACTCTCACATTATGCCTTCCTAAATTTACACTCTCTCACATTTTGGCTTATTGAAGTTACACTCTCTCACATTATGGCTTCCTGAAGTTGCAGTCTCTCACATTGTGGCTTCCTGAAGTTGCACTCTCTCACATTGTGGCTTCCTGAAGTTACACTCACATTATGGCTTCCTGAAGTTGCAATCTCTCACATTATTGCTTACTGAAGTTACACTCTCTGACATTATGGCTTACTGAAGTTACATTCTCTCACATTATGGCTTCCTGAAGTTACACTCTCACACTATGGCTTCCTAAAATTACACTCTCTCACATTTTGGCTTACTGAAGTTACACTCTCTCACATTATGGCTTCCTGAAGTTACACTCACACATTATGGCTTACTGAAGTTACACTCTCTCACATTATGGCTTACTGAAGTTACACTCACATTATGGCTTAATGAAGTTACACTCTCACATTATGGCTTCCTGAAGTTACACTCTCTCACATTATGGCTTACTGAAGTTATACTCTCACATTATGGCTTACTGAAGTTACACTCTCACATTATGGCTTACTGAAGTTACATTCTCTCACATTATGGCCTCCTAAATTTACACTCTCTCACATTATGGCTTCCTGAAGTTGCACTCTCTCACATTATGGCTTACTGAAGTTACACTCTCACATTATGGCTTACTGAAGTTACACTCTCTCACATTATGGCTTACTGAAGTTACACTCACATTATGGCTTAATGAAGTTACACTCTCACATTATTGCTTCCTGAAGTTACACTCTCTCACATTATGGCTTCCTGAAGTTACACTCTCACATTATGCCTTCCTAAATTTACACTCTCTCACATTTTGGCTTATTGAAGTTAAACTCTCTCACATTATGGCTTCCTGACGTTGCACTCTCTCACATTGTGGCTTCCTGAAGTTGCACTCTCTCACATTGTGGCTTCCTGAAGTTACACTCACATTATGGCTTCCTGAAGTTGCAATATCTCACATTATTGCTTACTGAAGTTACACTCTCTGACATTATGGCTTCCTGAAGTTGCACTCTTTCACATTATGGCTTCCCGAAGTTACACTCTTACACTATGGCTTCCTAAATTTACACTCTCTCACATTTTGGCTTACTGAAGTTACACTCTCTCACATTATGGCTTCCTGAAGTTACACTCTCACAGATTATGGCTTACTGAAGTTACACTCTCACATTATGGCTTCCTGAAGTTACACTCTCACATTATGGCTTACTGAAGTTACACTCTCTAACATTATGGCTTCCTGAAGTTACACTCTCACATTATTGCTTACTGAAGTTACACTCTCTGACATTATGGCTTCCTGAAGTTGCACTCTCTCACATTATGGCTTCCTGAAGTTACACTCTCACACTATGGCTTCCTAAATTTACACTCTCTCACATTTTGTCTTACTGAAGTTACACTCTCACATTATGGCTTCCTGAAGTTACACTCTCACATTATGGCTTCCTGAAATTTCACTCTCGCATTATGGCATCCCAAAGTTACACTCTCTCACATTATGGCTTACTGAAGTAACACACTCTCACATTATGGCTTCCTGAAGTTACACTCTCTCACATTATGGCATCCCGAAGTTACACTCTCTCACATTATGGCTTACTGAAGTTACACTCTCACATTATGGCTTCCTGAAGTTACACTCTCACATTATGGCTTCCTGAAGTTACACTCTCTCACATTATGGCTTCCTGAAGAAGTTACACTCTCTCACATTATGGCTTCCTGAAGTTACACTCTCACATTACGGCTTCCTGAAGTTAAACTCTCTCACATTATTTCTTACTGAAGTTACACTCTCACATTATGGCTTACTGAAGTTACACTCTCTCACATTATGGCTTCCTGAAGTTACACTCTCACAGATTATGGCTTACTGAAGTTACACTCTCACATTATGGCTTCCTGAAGTTACACTCTCACATTATGGCTTACTGAAGTTACACTCTCTAACATTATGGCTTCCTGAAGTTACACTCTCACATTATTGCTTACTGAAGTTACACTCTCTGACATTATGGCTTCCTGAAGTTGCACTCTCTCACATTATGGCTTCCTGAAGTTTCACTCTCGCATTATGGCATCCCAAAGTTACACTCTCTCACATTATGGCTTACTGAAGTTACACTCACATTATGGCTTAATGAAGTTACACTCTCACATTATGGCTTCCTGAAGTTACACTCTCTCACATTATGGCTTACTGAAGTTATACTCTCACATTATGGCTTACTGAAGTTACACTCTCACATTATGGCTTACTGAAGTTACATTCTCTCACATTATGGCCTCCTAAATTTACACTCTCTCACATTATGGCTTCCTGAAGTTGCACTCTCTCACATTATGGCTTACTGAAGTTACACTCTCACATTATGGCTTACTGAAGTTACATTCTCTCACATTATGGCTTCCTGAAGTTACACTCTCTCACATTATGGCTTACTGAAGTTACACTCACATTATGGCTTAATGAAGTTACACTCTCACATTATTGCTTCCTGAAGTTACACTCTCTCACATTATGGCTTCCTGAAGTTACACTCTCACATTATGCCTTCCTAAATTTACACTCTCTCACATTTTGGCTTATTGAAGTTAAACTCTCTCACATTATGGCTTCCTGAAGTTGCACTCTCTCACATTGTGGCTTCCTGAAGTTGCACTCTCTCACATTGTGGCTTCCTGAAGTTACACTCACATTATGGCTTCCTGAAGTTGCAATATCTCACATTATTGCTTACTGAAGTTACACTCTCTGACATTATGGCTTCCTGAAGTTGCACTCTTTCACATTATGGCTTCCCGAAGTTACACTCTTACACTATGGCTTCCTAAATTTACACTCTCTCACATTTTGGCTTACTGAAGTTACACTCTCTCACATTATGGCTTCCTGAAGTTACACTCTCACAGATTATGGCTTACTGAAGTTACACTCTCACATTATGGCTTCCTGAAGTTACACTCTCACATTATGGCTTACTGAAGTTACACTCTCTAACATTATGGCTTCCTGAAGTTACACTCTCACATTATTGCTTACTGAAGTTACACTCTCTGATATTATGGCTTCCTGAAGTTGCACTCTCTCACATTATGGCTTCCTGAAGTTACACTCTCACACTATGGCTTCCTAAATTTACACTCTCTCACATTTTGGCTTACTGAAGTTACACTCTCACATTATGGCTTCCTGAAGTTACACTCTCACATTATGGCTTCCTGAAGTTTCACTCTCGCATTATGGCATCCCAAAGTTACACTCTCTCACATTATGGCTTACTGAAGTAACACACTCTCACATTATGGCTTCCTGAAGTTACACTCTCTCACATTATGGCATCCCGAAGTTACACTCTCTCACATTATGGCTTCCTGAAGTTACACTCTCACATTACGGCTTCCTGAAGTTACATTCTCTCACATTATGGCTTCCTGAAGTTACACTCTCACATTATGCCTTCCTAAATTTACACTCTCTCACATTTTGGCTTATTGAAGTTACACTCTCTCACATTATGGCTTCCTGAAGTTGCACTCTCTCACATTGTGGCTTCCTGAAGTTGCACTCTCTCACATTGTGGCTTCCTGAAGTTACACTCACATTATGGCTTCCTGAAGTTGCAATATCTCACATTATTGCTTACTGAAGTTACACTCTCTGACATTATGGCTTCCTGAAGTTGCACTCTTTCACATTATGGCTTCCCGAAGTTACACTCTCACAGATTATGGCTTACTGAAGTTACACTCTCACATTATGGCTTCCTGAAGTTACACTCTCACATTATGGCTTACTGAAGTTACACTCTCTAACATTATGGCTTCCTGAAGTTACACTCTCACATTATTGCTTACTGAAGTTACACTCTCTGACATTATGGCTTCCTGAAGTTGCACTCTCTCACATTATGGCTTCCTGAAGTTACACTCTCACACTATGGCTTCCTAAATTTACACTCTCTCACATTTTGGCTTACTGAAGTTACACTCTCACATTATGGCTTCCTGAAGTTACACTCTCACATTATGGCTTCCTGAAGTTTCACTCTCGCATTATGGCATCCCAAAGTTACACTCTCTCACATTATGGCTTACTGAAGTAACACACTCTCACATTATGGCTTCCTGAAGTTACACTCTCTCACATTATGGCATCCCGAAGTTACACTCTCTCACATTATGGCTTACTGAAGTTACACTCTCTCACATTATGGCTTCCTGAAGAAGTTACACTCTCTCACATTATGGCTTCCTGAAGTTACACTCTCACATTACGGCTTCCTGAAGTTAAACTCTCTCACATTATTTCTTACTGAAGTTACACTCTCTGACATTATGGCGTCCTGAAGTTGCACTCTCTCACATTATTGCTTACTGAAGTTACACTCTCTGACATTATGGCTTCCTGAAGTTACACTGTCACACTATGGCTTCCTAAATTTACACTCTCTCACATTTTGGCTTACTGAAGTTACACTCTCACATTATGGCTTCCTGAAGTTACACTCTCACATTATGGCTTACTGAAGTTACACTCTCACATTATGGCTTACTGAAGTTACATTCTCTCACATTATGGCTTCCTGAAGTTACACTCTCACATTATGCCTTCCTAAATTTACACTCTCTCACATTTTGGCTTATTGAAGTTACACTCTCTCACATTATGGCTTCCTGAAGTTGCAGTCTCTCACATTGTGGCTTCCTGAAGTTACACTCACATTATGGCTTCCTGAAGTTGCAATCTCTCACATTATTGCTTACTGAAGTTACACTCTCTGACATTATGGCTTACTGAAGTTACATTCTCTCACATTATGGCTTCCTGAAGTTACACTCTCACACTATGGCTTCCTAAAATTACACTCTCTCACATTTTGGCTTACTGAAGTTACACTCTCTCACATTATGGCTTCCTGAAGTTACACTCACACATTATGGCTTACTGAAGTTACACTCTCTCACATTATGGCTTACTGAAGTTACACTCACATTATGGCTTAATGAAGTTACACTCTCACATTATGGCTTCCTGAAGTTACACTCTCTCACATTATGGCTTACTGAAGTTATACTCTCACATTATGGCTTACTGAAGTTACACTCTCACATTATGGCTTACTGAAGTTACATTCTCTCACATTATGGCCTCCTAAATTTACACTCTCTCACATTATGGCTTCCTGAAGTTGCACTCTCTCACATTATGGCTTACTGAAGTTACACTCTCACATTATGGCTTACTGAAGTTACATTCTCTCACATTATGGCTTCCTGAAGTTACACTCTCTCACATTATGGCTTACTGAAGTTACACTCACATTATGGCTTAATGAAGTTACACTCTCACATTATTGCTTCCTGAAGTTACACTCTCTCACATTATGGCTTCCTGAAGTTACACTCTCACATTATGCCTTCCTAAATTTACACTCTCTCACATTTTGGCTTATTGAAGTTAAACTCTCTCACATTATGGCTTCCTGAAGTTGCACTCTCTCACATTGTGGCTTCCTGAAGTTGCACTCTCTCACATTGTGGCTTCCTGAAGTTACACTCACATTATGGCTTCCTGAAGTTGCAATATCTCACATTATTGCTTACTGAAGTTACACTCTCTGACATTATGGCTTCCTGAAGTTGCACTCTTTCACATTATGGCTTCCCGAAGTTACACTCTTACACTATGGCTTCCTAAATTTACACTCTCTCACATTTTGGCTTACTGAAGTTACACTCTCTCACATTATGGCTTCCTGAAGTTACACTCTCACAGATTATGGCTTACTGAAGTTACACTCTCACATTATGGCTTCCTGAAGTTACACTCTCACATTATGGCTTACTGAAGTTACACTCTCTAACATTATGGCTTCCTGAAGTTACACTCTCACATTATTGCTTACTGAAGTTACACTCTCTGACATTATGGCTTCCTGAAGTTGCACTCTCTCACATTATGGCTTCCTGAAGTTACACTCTCACACTATGGCTTCCTAAATTTACACTCTCTCACATTTTGTCTTACTGAAGTTACACTCTCACATTATGGCTTCCTGAAGTTACACTCTCACATTATGGCTTCCTGAAATTTCACTCTCGCATTATGGCATCCCAAAGTTACACTCTCTCACATTATGGCTTACTGAAGTAACACACTCTCACATTATGGCTTCCTGAAGTTACACTCTCTCACATTATGGCATCCCGAAGTTACACTCTCTCACATTATGGCTTACTGAAGTTACACTCTCACATTATGGCTTCCTGAAGTTACACTCTCACATTATGGCTTCCTGAAGTTACACTCTCTCACATTATGGCTTCCTGAAGAAGTTACACTCTCTCACATTATGGCTTCCTGAAGTTACACTCTCACATTACGGCTTCCTGAAGTTAAACTCTCTCACATTATTTCTTACTGAAGTTACACTCTCACATTATGGCTTACTGAAGTTACACTCTCTCACATTATGGCTTCCTGAAGTTACACTCTCACAGATTATGGCTTACTGAAGTTACACTCTCACATTATGGCTTCCTGAAGTTACACTCTCACATTATGGCTTACTGAAGTTACACTCTCTAACATTATGGCTTCCTGAAGTTACACTCTCACATTATTGCTTACTGAAGTTACACTCTCTGACATTATGGCTTCCTGAAGTTGCACTCTCTCACATTATGGCTTCCTGAAGTTTCACTCTCGCATTATGGCATCCCAAAGTTACACTCTCTCACATTATGGCTTACTGAAGTAACACACTCTCACATTATGGCTTCCTGAAGTTACACTCTCTCACATTATGGCATCCCGAAGTTAGACTCTCTCACATTATGGCTTACTGAAGTTACACTCTCTCACATTATGGCTTCCTGAAGAAGTTACACTCTCTCACATTATGGCTTCCTGAAGTTACACTCTCACATTACGGCTTCCTGAAGTTACATTCTCTCACATTATGGCTTCCTGAAGTTACACTCTCACATTATGCCTTCCTAAATTTACACTCTCTCACATTTTGGCTTATTGAAGTTACACTCTCTCACATTATGGCTTCCTGAAGTTGCACTCTCTCACATTGTGGCTTCCTGAAGTTGCACTCTCTCACATTGTGGCTTCCTGAAGTTACACTCACATTATGGCTTCCTGAAGTTGCAATATCTCACATTATTGCTTACTGAAGTTACACTCTCTGACATTATGGCTTCCTGAAGTTGCACTCTTTCACATTATGGCTTCCCGAAGTTACACTCTCACAGATTATGGCTTACTGAAGTTATACTCTCACATTATGGCTTCCTGAAGTTACACTCTCACATTATGGCTTACTGAAGTTACACTCTCTAACATTATGGCTTCCTGAAGTTACACTCTCACATTATTGCTTACTGAAGTTACACTCTCTGACATTATGGCTTCCTGAAGTTGCACTCTCTCACATTATGGCTTCCTGAAGTTACACTCTCACACTATGGCTTCCTAAATTTACACTCTCTCACATTTTGGCTTACTGAAGTTACACTCTCACATTATGGCTTACTGAAGTTACACTCTCACATTATGGCTTCCTGAAGTTTCACTCTCGCATTATGGCATCCCAAAGTTACACTCTCTCACATTATGGCTTACTGAAGTAACACACTCTCACATTATGGCTTCCTGAAGTTACACTCTCTCACATTATGGCATCCCGAAGTTACACTCTCTCACATTATGGCTTACTGAAGTTACACTCTCTCACATTATGGCTTCCTGAAGAAGTTACACTCTCTCACATTATGGCTTCCTGAAGTTACACTCTCACATTACGGCTTCCTGAAGTTAAACTCTCTCACATTATTTCTTACTGAAGTTACACTCTCTGACATTATGGCTTCCTGAAGTTACACTCTCACATTACGGCTTCCTGAAGTTAAACTCTCTCACATTATTTCTTACTGAAGTTACACTCTCTGACATTATGGCGTCCTGAAGTTGCACTCTCTCACATTATTGCTTACTGAAGTTACACTCTCTGACATTATGGCTTACTGAAGTTACACTCTCACATTATGGCTTCCTGAAGTTACACTCTCACATTATGGCTTACTGAAGTTACACTCTCACATTATGGCTTACTGAAGTTACATTCTCTCACATTATGGCTTCCTGAAGTTACACTCTCACATTATGCCTTCCTAAATTTACACTCTCTCACATTTTGGCTTATTGAAGTTACACTCTCTCACATTATGGCTTCCTGAAGTTGCAGTCTCTCACATTGTGGCTTCCTGAAGTTGCACTCTCTCACATTGTGGCTTCCTGAAGTTACACTCACATTATGGCTTCCTGAAGTTGCAATCTCTCACATTATTGCTTACTGAAGTTACACTCTCTGACATTATGGCTTACTGAAGTTACATTCTCTCACATTATGGCTTCCTGAAGTTACACTCTCACACTATGGCTTCCTAAAATTACACTCTCTCACATTTTGGCTTACTGAAGTTACACTCTCTCACATTATGGCTTCCTGAAGTTACACTCACACATTATGGCTTACTGAAGTTACACTCTCTCACATTATGGCTTACTGAAGTTACACTCACATTATGGCTTAATGAAGTTACACTCTCACATTATGGCTTCCTGAAGTTACACTCTCTCACATTATGGCTTACTGAAGTTATACTCTCACATTATGGCTTACTGAAGTTACACTCTCTCACATTATGGCCTCCTAAATTTACACTCTCTCACATTATGGCTTCCTGAAGTTGCACTCTCTCACATTATGGCTTACTGAAGTTACACTCTCACATTATGGCTTACTGAAGTTACATTCTCTCACATTATGGCTTCCTGAAGTTGCACTCTCTCACATTATGGCTTCCTGAAGTTACACTCTCACACTATGGCTTCCTAAATTTACACTCTCTCACATTTTGGCTTACTGAAGTTACACTCTCACATTATGGCTTCCTGAAGTTACACTCTCACATTATGGCTTCCTGAAGTTTCACTCTCGCATTATGGCATCCCAAAGTTACACTCTCTCACATTATGGCTTACTGAAGTAACACACTCTCACATTATGGCTTCCTGAAGTTACACTCTCTCACATTATGGCATCCCGAAGTTACACTCTCTCACATTATGGCTTACTGAAGTTACACTCTCACATTATGGCTTCCTGAAGTTACACTCTCACATTATGGCTTCCTGAAGTTACACTCTCTCACATTATGGCTTCCTGAAGAAGTTACACTCTCTCACATTATGGCTTCCTGAAGTTACACTCTCACATTACGGCTTCCTGAAGTTAAACTCTCTCACATTATTTCTTACTGAAGTTACACTCTCACATTATGGCTTACTGAAGTTACACTCTCTCACATTATGGCTTCCTGAAGTTACACTCTCACAGATTATGGCTTACTGAAGTTACACTCTCACATTATGGCTTCCTGAAGTTACACTCTCACATTATGGCTTACTGAAGTTACACTCTCTAACATTATGGCTTCCTGAAGTTACACTCTCACATTATTGCTTACTGAAGTTACACTCTCTGACATTATGGCTTCCTGAAGTTGCACTCTCTCACATTATGGCTTCCTGAAGTTACACTCTCACACTATGGCTTCCTAAATTTACACTCTCTCACATTTTGGCTTACTGAAGTTACACTCTCACATTATGGCTTCCTGAAGTTTCACTCTCGCATTATGGCATCCCAAAGTTACACTCTCTCACATTATGGCTTACTGAAGTAACACACTCTCACATTATGGCTTCCTGAAGTTACACTCTCTCACATTATGGCATCCCGAAGTTACACTCTCTCACATTATGGCTTACTGAAGTTACACTCTCTCACATTATGGCTTCCTGAAGAAGTTACACTCTCTCACATTATGGCTTCCTGAAGTTACACTCTCACATTACGGCTTCCTGAAGTTACATTCTCTCACATTATGGCTTCCTGAAGTTACACTCTCACATTATGCCTTCCTAAATTTACACTCTCTCACATTTTGGCTTATTGAAGTTACACTCTCTCACATTATGGCTTCCTGAAGTTGCACTCTCTCACATTGTGGCTTCCTGAAGTTGCACTCTCTCACATTGTGGCTTCCTGAAGTTACACTCACATTATGGCTTCCTGAAGTTGCAATATCTCACATTATTGCTTACTGAAGTTACACTCTCTGACATTATGGCTTCCTGAAGTTGCACTCTTTCACATTATGGCTTCCCGAAGTTACACTCTCACAGATTATGGCTTACTGAAGTTACACTCTCACATTATGGCTTCCTGAAGTTACACTCTCACATTATGGCTTACTGAAGTTACACTCTCTAACATTATGGCTTCCTGAAGTTACACTCTCACATTATTGCTTACTGAAGTTACACTCTCTGACATTATGGCTTCCTGAAGTTGCACTCTCTCACATTATGGCTTCCTGAAGTTACACTCTCACACTATGGCTTCCTAAATTTACACTCTCTCACATTTTGGCTTACTGAAGTTACACTCTCACATTATGGCTTCCTGAAGTTACACTCTCACATTATGGCTTCCTGAAGTTTCACTCTCGCATTATGGCATCCCAAAGTTACACTCTCTCACATTATGGCTTACTGAAGTAACACACTCTCACATTATGGCTTCCTGAAGTTACACTCTCTCACATTATGGCATCCCGAAGTTACACTCTCTCACATTATGGCTTACTGAAGTTACACTCTCTCACATTATGGCTTCCTGAAGAAGTTACACTCTCTCACATTATGGCTTCCTGAAGTTACACTCTCACATTACGGCTTCCTGAAGTTAAACTCTCTCACATTATTTCTTACTGAAGTTACACTCTCTGACATTATGGCTTCCTGAAGTTACACTCTCACATTACGGCTTCCTGAAGTTAAACTCTCTCACATTATTTCTTACTGAAGTTACACTCTCTGACATTATGGCGTCCTGAAGTTGCACTCTCTCACATTATTGCTTACTGAAGTTACACTCTCTGACATTATGGCTTACTGAAGTTACACTCTCACATTATGGCTTCCTGAAGTTACACTCTCACATTATGGCTTACTGAAGTTACACTCTCACATTATGGCTTACTGAAGTTACATTCTCTCACATTATGGCTTCCTGAAGTTACACTCTCACATTATGCCTTCCTAAATTTACACTCTCTCACATTTTGGCTTATTGAAGTTACACTCTCTCACATTATGGCTTCCTGAAGTTGCAGTCTCTCACATTGTGGCTTCCTGAAGTTGCACTCTCTCACATTGTGGCTTCCTGAAGTTACACTCACATTATGGCTTCCTGAAGTTGCAATCTCTCACATTATTGCTTACTGAAGTTACACTCTCTGACATTATGGCTTACTGAAGTTACATTCTCTCACATTATGGCTTCCTGAAGTTACACTCTCACACTATGGCTTCCTAAAATTACACTCTCTCACATTTTGGCTTACTGAAGTTACACTCTCTCACATTATGGCTTCCTGAAGTTACACTCACACATTATGGCTTACTGAAGTTACACTCTCTCACATTATGGCTTACTGAAGTTACACTCACATTATGGCTTAATGAAGTTACACTCTCACATTATGGCTTCCTGAAGTTACACTCTCTCACATTATGGCTTACTGAAGTTATACTCTCACATTATGGCTTACTGAAGTTACACTCTCTCACATTATGGCCTCCTAAATTTACACTCTCTCACATTATGGCTTCCTGAAGTTGCACTCTCTCACATTATGGCTTACTGAAGTTACACTCTCACATTATGGCTTACTGAAGTTACATTCTCTCACATTATGGCTTCCTGAAGTTACACTCTCTCACATTATGGCTTACTGAAGTTACACTCACATTATGGCTTAATGAAGTTACACTCTCACATTATTGCTTCCTGAAGTTACACTCTCTCACATTATGGCTTCCTGAAGTTACACTCTCACATTATGCCTTCCTAAATTTACACTCTCTCACATTTTGGCTTATTGAAGTTAAACTCTCTCACATTATGGCTTCCTGAAGTTGCACTCTCTCACATTGTGGCTTCCTGAAGTTGCACTCTCTCACATTGTGGCTTCCTGAAGTTACACTCACATTATGGCTTCCTGAAGTTGCAATATCTCACATTATTGCTTACTGAAGTTACACTCTCTGACATTATGGCTTCCTGAAGTTGCACTCTTTCACATTATGGCTTCCCGAAGTTACACTCTTACACTATGGCTTCCTAAATTTACACTCTCTCACATTTTGGCTTACTGAAGTTACACTCTCTCACATTATGGCTTCCTGAAGTTACACTCTCACAGATTATGGCTTACTGAAGTTACACTCTCACATTATGGCTTCCTGAAGTTACACTCTCACATTATGGCTTACTGAAGTTACACTCTCTAACATTATGGCTTCCTGAAGTTACACTCTCACATTATTGCTTACTGAAGTTACACTCTCTGACATTATGGCTTCCTGAAGTTGCACTCTCTCACATTATGGCTTCCTGAAGTTACACTCTCACACTATGGCTTCCTAAATTTACACTCTCTCACATTTTGGCTTACTGAAGTTACACTCTCACATTATGGCTTCCTGAAGTTACACTCTCACATTATGGCTTCCTGAAGTTTCACTCTCGCATTATGGCATCCCAAAGTTACACTCTCTCACATTATGGCTTACTGAAGTAACACACTCTCACATTATGGCTTCCTGAAGTTACACTCTCTCACATTATGGCATCCCGAAGTTACACTCTCTCACATTATGGCTTACTGAAGTTACACTCTCACATTATGGCTTCCTGAAGTTACACTCTCACATTATGGCTTCCTGAAGTTACACTCTCTCACATTATGGCTTCCTGAAGAAGTTACACTCTCTCACATTATGGCTTCCTGAAGTTACACTCTCACATTACGGCTTCCTGAAGTTAAACTCTCTCACATTATTTCTTACTGAAGTTACACTCTCTGACATTATGGCGTCCTGAAGTTGCACTCTCTCACATTATTGCTTACTGAAGTTACACTCTCTGACATTATGGCTTCCTGAAGTTACACTGTCACACTATGGCTTCCTAAATTTACACTCTCTCACATTTTGGCTTACTGAAGTTACACTCTCACATTATGGCTTCCTGAAGTTACACTCTCACATTATGGCTTACTGAAGTTACACTCTCACATTATGGCTTACTGAAGTTACATTCTCTCACATTATGGCTTCCTGAAGTTACACTCTCACATTATGCCTTCCTAAATTTACACTCTCTCACATTTTGGCTTATTGAAGTTACACTCTCTCACATTATGGCTTCCTGAAGTTGCACTCTCTCACATTGTGGCTTCCTGAAGTTGCACTCTCTCACATTGTGGCTTCCTGAAGTTACACTCACATTATGGCTTCCTGAAGTTGCAATCTCTCACATTATTGCTTACTGAAGTTACACTCTCTGACATTATGGCTTACTGAAGTTACATTCTCTCACATTATGGCTTCCTGAAGTTACACTCTCACACTATGGCTTCCTAAATTTACACTCTCTCACATTTTGGCTTACTGAAGTTACACTCTCTCACATTATGGCTTCCTGAAGTTACACTCACACATTATGGCTTACTGAAGTTACACTCTCTCACATTATGGCTTACTGAAGTTACACTCACATTATGGCTTCCTGAAGTTACACTCTCTCACATTATGGCTTACTGAAGTTATACTCTCACATTATGGCTTACTGAAGTTACACTCTCTCACATTATGGCCTCCTAAATTTACACTCTCTCACATTATGGCTTCCTGAAGTTGCACTCTCTCACATTATGGCTTACTGAAGTTACACTCTCACATTATGGCTTACTGAAGTTACATTCTCTCACATTATGGCTTCCTGAAGTTACACTCTCTCACATTATGGCTTACTGAAGTTACACTCACATTATGGCTTAATGAAGTTACACTCTCACATTATGGCTTCCTGAAGTTACACTCTCTCACATTATGGCTTCCTGAAGTTACACTCTCTCACATTATGGCTTCCTGAAGTTACACTCTCACATTATGGCTTACTGAAGTTACACTCTCTAACATTATGGCTTCCTGAAGTTACACTCTCTCACATTATGGCTTCCTGAAGTTACTCTCTCTCACATTATGGCTTCCTGAAGTTGCACTCTCTCACATTATGGCTTACTGAAGTTACATTCCCTCACATTATGGCTTCCTGAAGTTACATTCCCTCACATTATGGCTTCCTGAAGTTGCACTCTCTCACATTGTGGCTTCCTGAAGTTGCACTCTCTCACATTTTGGCTCCCTGAAGTTACACTCACATTATGGCTTTCTGAAGTTGCAATCTCTCACATTATTGCTTACTGAAGTTACACTCTCTGACATTATGGCTTCCTGAAGTTGCACTCTTTCACATTATGGCTTCCCGAAGTTACACTCTCACACTATGGCTTCCTAAATTTACACTCTCTCACATTTTGGCTTACTGAAGTTACACTCTCTCACATTATGGCTTACTGAATTTACACTCTCACATTATGGCTTCCTGAAGTTACACTCTCACATTATGGCTTACTGAAGTTACACTCTCTCACATTATGGCTTCCTGAAGTTACACTCTCTAACATTATGGCTTCCTGAAGTTACACTCTCACATTATGGCTTACTGAAGTTACACTCTCTCACATTATGGCTTACTGAAGTTACACTCACATTATGGCTTAATGAAGTTACACTCTCACATTATGGCTTCCTGAAGTTACACTCTCTAAAATTATGGCTTCCTGAAGTTACACTCTCTCACATTATGGCTTCCTGAAGTTACACTCTCACATTATGGCTTACTGAAGTTACACTCTCTCACATTATGGCTTCCTGAAGTTACACTCTCTAACATTATGGCTTCCTGAAGTTACACTCTCACATTATGGCTTACTGAAGTTACACTCTCTCACATTATGGCTTACTGAAGTTACACTCACATTATGGCTTAATGAAGTTACACTCTCACATTATGGCTTCCTGAAGTTACACTCTCTAAAATTATGGCTTCCTGAAGTTACACTCTCTCACATTATGGCTTACTGAAGTTATACTCTCACATTATGGCTTACTGAAGTTACACTCTCACATTATGGCTTCCTGAAGTTACACTCTCTAAAATTATGGCTTCCTGAAGTTACACTCTCTCACATTATGGCTTACTGAAGTTACACTCACATTATGGCTTACTGAAGTTATACTCTCACATTATGGCTTACTGAAGTTACACTCTCTCACATTATGGCCTCCTAAATTTACACTCTCTCACATTATGGCTTCCTGAAGTTGCACTCTCTCACATTATGGCTTACTGAAGTTACACTCTCACATTATGGCTTACTGAAGTTACATTCTCTCACATTATGGCTTCCTGAAGTTACACTCTCTCACATTATGGCTTACTGAAGTTACACTCACATTATGGCTTAATGAAGTTACACTCTCACATTATGGCTTCCTGAAGTTACACTCTCTAACATTATGGCTTCCTGAAGTTACACTCTCTCACATTATGGCTTCCTGAAGTTACACTCTCTCACATTATGGCTTCCTGAAGTTGCACTCTCTCACATTATGGCTTACTGAAGTTACACTCTCACATTATGGCTTACTGAAGTTACATTCCCTCACATTATGGCTTCCTGAAGTTGCACTCTCTAACATTGTGGCTTCCTGAAGTTGCACTCTCTCACATTTTGGCTCCCTGAAGTTACACTCACATTATGGCTTTCTGAAGTTGCAATCTCTCACATTATTGCTTACTGAAGTTACACTCTCTGACATTATGGCTTCCTGAAGTTGCACTCTTTCACATTATGGCTTCCCGAAGTTACACTCTCACACTATGGCTTCCTAAATTTACACTCTCTCACATTTTGGCTTACTGAAGTTACACTCTCTCACATTATGGCTTACTGAAGTTACACTCTCACATTATGGCTTCCTGAAGTTACACTCTCACATTATGGCTTACTGAAGTTACACTCTCTCACATTATGGCTTCCTGAAGTTACACTCTCTAACATTATGGCTTCCTGAAGTTACACTCTCACATTATGGCTTACTGAAGTTACACTCTCTCACATTATGGCTTACTGAAGTTACACTCACATTATGGCTTAATGAAGTTACACTCTCACATTATGGCTTCCTGAAGTTACACTCTCACATTATGGCTTCCTGAAGTTACACTCTCTCACATTATGGCTTCCTGAAGTTACACTCTCTCACATTATGGCTTCCTGAAGTTACACTCTCACATTATGGCTTACTGAAGTTACACTCTCTAACATTATGGCTTCCTGAAGTTACACTCTCTCACATTATGGCTTCCTGAAGTTACTCTCTCTCACATTATGGCTTCCTGAAGTTGCACTCTCTCACATTATGGCTTACTGAAGTTACACTCTCACATTATGGCTTACTGAAGTTACATTCCCTCACATTATGGCTTCCTGAAGTTGCACTCTCTCACATTGTGGCTTCCTGAAGTTGCACTCTCTCACATTTTGGCTCCCTGAAGTTACACTCACATTATGGCTTTCTGAAGTTGCAATCTCTCACATTATTGCTTACTGAAGTTACACTCTCTGACATTATGGCTTCCTGAAGTTGCACTCTTTCACATTATGGCTTCCCGAAGTTACACTCTCACACTATGGCTTCCTAAATTTACACTCTCTCACATTTTGGCTTACTGAAGTTACACTCTCTCACATTATGGCTTACTGAATTTACACTCTCACATTATGGCTTCCTGAAGTTACACTCTCACATTATGGCTTACTGAAGTTACACTCTCTCACATTATGGCTTCCTGAAGTTACACTCTCTAACATTATGGCTTCCTGAAGTTACACTCTCACATTATGGCTTACTGAAGTTACACTCTCTCACATTATGGCTTACTGAAGTTACACTCACATTATGGCTTAATGAAGTTACACTCTCACATTATGGCTTCCTGAAGTTACACTCTCTAAAATTATGGCTTCCTGAAGTTACACTCTCTCACATTATGGCTTCCTGAAGTTACACTCTCACATTATGGCTTACTGAAGTTACACTCTCTCACATTATGGCTTCCTGAAGTTACACTCTCTAACATTATGGCTTCCTGAAGTTACACTCTCACATTATGGCTTACTGAAGTTACACTCTCTCACATTATGGCTTACTGAAGTTACACTCACATTATGGCTTAATGAAGTTACACTCTCACATTATGGCTTCCTGAAGTTACACTCTCTAAAATTATGGCTTCCTGAAGTTACACTCTCTCACATTATGGCTTACTGAAGTTATACTCTCACATTATGGCTTACTGAAGTTACACTCTCACATTATGGCTTCCTGAAGTTACACTCTCTAAAATTATGGCTTCCTGAAGTTACACTCTCTCACATTATGGCTTACTGAAGTTACACTCACATTATGGCTTACTGAAGTTATACTCTCACATTATGGCTTACTGAAGTTACACTCTCTCACATTATGGCCTCCTAAATTTACACTCTCTCACATTATGGCTTCCTGAAGTTGCACTCTCTCACATTATGGCTTACTGAAGTTACACTCTCACATTATGGCTTACTGAAGTTACATTCTCTCACATTATGGCTTCCTGAAGTTACACTCTCTCACATTATGGCTTACTGAAGTTACACTCACATTATGGCTTAATGAAGTTACACTCTCACATTATGGCTTCCTGAAGTTACACTCTCTAACATTATGGCTTCCTGAAGTTACACTCTCTCACATTATGGCTTCCTGAAGTTACACTCTCTCACATTATGGCTTCCTGAAGTTGCACTCTCTCACATTATGGCTTACTGAAGTTACACTCTCACATTATGGCTTACTGAAGTTACATTCCCTCACATTATGGCTTCCTGAAGTTGCACTCTCTCACATTGTGGCTTCCTGAAGTTGCACTCTCTCACATTTTGGCTCCCTGAAGTTACACTCACATTATGGCTTTCTGAAGTTGCAATCTCTCACATTATTGCTTACTGAAGTTACACTCTCTGACATTATGGCTTCCTGAAGTTGCACTCTTTCACATTATGGCTTCCCGAAGTTACACTCTCACACTATGGCTTCCTAAATTTACACTCTCTCACATTTTGGCTTACTGAAGTTACACTCTCTCACATTATGGCTTACTGAAGTTACACTCTCACATTATGGCTTCCTGAAGTTACACTCTCACATTATGGCTTACTGAAGTTACACTCTCTCACATTATGGCTTCCTGAAGTTACACTCTCTAACATTATGGCTTCCTGAAGTTACACTCTCACATTATGGCTTACTGAAGTTACACTCTCTCACATTATGGCTTACTGAAGTTACACTCACATTATGGCTTAATGAAGTTACACTCTCACATTATGGCTTCCTGAAGTTACACTCTCTAAAATTATGGCTTCCTGAAGTTACACTCTCTCACATTATGGCTTACTGAAGTTATACTCTCACATTATGGCTTACTGAAGTTACACTCTCTCACATTATGGCTTACTGAAGTTACACTCTCACATTATGGCTTCCTGAAGTTACACTCTCTAAAATTATGGCTTCCTGAAGTTACACTCTCTCACATTATGGCTTACTGAAGTTACACTCACATTATGGCTTAATGAAGTTACACTCTCACATTATGGCTTCCTGAAGTTACACTCTCTCACATTATGGCCTCCTAAATTTACACTCTCTCACATTATGGCTTCCTGAAGTTGCACTCTCTCACATTATGGCTTACTGAAGTTACATTCTCTCACATTATGGCTTCCTGAAGTTACACTCTCTCACATTATGGCTTACTGAAGTTACACTCACATTATGGCTTAATGAAGTTACTCTCTCACATTATGGCTTGCTGAAGTTACACTCTCTCACATTATGGCCTCCTAAATTTACACTCTCTCACATTATGGCTTCCTGAAGTTGCACTCTCTCACATTATGGCTTACTGAAGTTACACTCTCACATTATGGCTTACTGAAGTTACATTCTCTCACATCATGGCTTCCTGAAGTTACACTCTCACATTATGCCTTCCTAAATTTACACTCTCTCACATTTTGGCTTATTGAAGTTACACTCTCTCACATTATGGCTTCCTGAAGTTGCACTCTCTCACATTGTGGCTTCCTGAAGTTGCACTCTCTCACATTGTGGCTTCCTGAATTTGCTCTCTCTCACATTATGGCTTCCTGAAGTTGCACTCTCACATTATGGCTTCCTGAAGTTACACTCTCTTATATTATGGCTTCCTGAAGTTACACTCTCTCACATTATGGCTTCCTGAAGTTGCACTCTCTCACATTATGGCTTACTGAAGTTACACTCTCACATTATGGCTTACTGAAGTTACATTCTCTCACATTATGGCTTCCTGAAGTTACACTCTCACATTATGCCTTCCTAAATTTACACTCTCTCACATTTTGGCTTATTGAAGTTACACTCGCTCACATTATGGCTTCCTGAAGTTGCACTCTCTCACATTGTGGCTTCCTGAAGTTGCACTCTCTCACATTGTGGCTTCCTGAAGTTACACTCACATTATGGCTTCCTGAAGTTGCAATCTCTCACATTATGGCTTCCTGAAGTTACACTCTCTCACATTATGGCTTACTGAAGTTACACTCACATTATGGCTTAATGAAGTTACACTCTCACATCATGGCTTCCTGAAGTTACACTCTCTCACATTATGGCCTCCTAAATTTACACTCTCTCACATTATGGCTTCCTGAAGTTGCACTCTCTCACATTATGGCTTACTGAAGTTACACTCTCACATTATGGCTTACTGAAGTTACACTCTCTCACATTATGGCCTCCTAAATTTACACTCTCTCACATTATGGCTTCCTGAAGTTGCACTCTCTCACATTGTGGCTTCCTGAAGTTGCACTCTCTCACATTGTGGCTTCCTGAAGTTACACTCACATTATGGCTTCCTGAAGTTGCAATATCTCACATTATTGCTTACTGAAGTTACACTCTCTGACATTATGGCTTCCTGAAGTTGCACTCTTTCACATTATGGCTTCCCGAAGTTACACTCTCACACTATGGCTTCCTAAATTTACACTCTCTCACATTTTGGCTTACTGAAGTTACACTCTCACATTATGGCTTCCTGAAGTTACACTCTCACATTATGGCTTACTGAAGTTACACTCTCTAACATTATGGCTTCCTGAAGTTACACTCTCTCACATTATGGCTTCCTGAAGTTACACTCTCTCACATTATGGCTTCCTGAAGTTGCACTCTCTCACATTATGGCTTACTGAAGTTACACTCTCACATTATGGCTTCCTGAAGTTACACTCTCACATTATGGCTTACTGAAGTTACACTCTCTAACATTATGGCTTCCTGAAGTTACACTCTCACATTATTGCTTACTGAAGTTACACTCTCTGACATTATGGCTTCCTGAAGTTGCACTCTCTCACATTATGGCTTCCTGAAGTTACACTCTCACACTATGGCTTCCTAAATTTACACTCTCTCACATTTTGGCTTACTGAAGTTACACTCTCACATTATGGCTTCCTGAAGTTACACTCTCACATTATGGCTTCCTGAAGTTTCACTCTCGCATTATGGCATCCCAAAGTTACACTCTCTCACATTATGGCTTACTGAAGTAACACACTCTCACATTATGGCTTCCTGAAGTTACACTCTCTCACATTATGGCATCCCGAAGTTACACTCTCTCACATTATGGCTTACTGAAGTTACACTCTCTCACATTATGGCTTCCTGAAGAAGTTACACTCTCTCACATTATGGCTTCCTGAAGTTACACTCTCACATTACGGCTTCCTGAAGTTACATTCTCTCACATTATGGCTTCCTGAAGTTACACTCTCACATTATGCCTTCCTAAATTTACACTCTCTCACATTTTGGCTTATTGAAGTTACACTCTCTCACATTATGGCTTCCTGAAGTTGCACTCTCTCACATTGTGGCTTCCTGAAGTTGCACTCTCTCACATTGTGGCTTCCTGAAGTTACACTCACATTATGGCTTCCTGAAGTTGCAATATCTCACATTATTGCTTACTGAAGTTACACTCTCTGACATTATGGCTTCCTGAAGTTGCACTCTTTCACATTATGGCTTCCCGAAGTTACACTCTCACAGATTATGGCTTACTGAAGTTACACTCTCACATTATGGCTTCCTGAAGTTACACTCTCACATTATGGCTTACTGAAGTTACACTCTCTAACATTATGGCTTACTGAAGTTACACTCTCTCACATTATGGCCTCCTAAATTTACACTCTCTCACATTATGGCTTCCTGAAGTTGCACTCTCTCACATTATGGCTTACTGAAGTTACACTCTCACATTATGGCTTACTGAAGTTACATTCTCTCACATTATGGCTTCCTGAAGTTACACTCTCTCACATTATGGCTTACTGAAGTTACACTCACATTATGGCTTAATGAAGTTACACTCTCACATTATGGCTTCCTGAAGTTACACTCTCTCACATTATGGCTTCCTGAAGTTACACTCTCACATTATGCCTTCCTAAATTTACACTCTCTCACATTTTGGCTTATTGAAGTTACACTCTCTCACATTATGGCTTCCTGAAGTTGCACTCTCTCACATTGTGGCTTCCTGAAGTTGCACTCTCTCACATTGTGGCTTCCTGAAGTTACACTCACATTATGGCTTCCTGAAGTTGCAATATCTCACATTATTGCTTACTGAAATTACACTCTCTGACATTATGGCTTCCTGAAGTTGCACTCTTTCACATTATGGCTTCCCGAAGTTACACTCTCACACTATGGCTTCCTAAATTTACACTCTCTCACATTTTGGCTTACTGAAGTTACACTCTCTCACATTATGGCTTCCTGAAGTTACACTCTCACAGATTATGGCTTACTGAAGTTACACTCTCACATTATGGCTTCCTGAAGTTACACTCTCACATTATGGCTTACTGAAGTTACACTCTCTAACATTATGGCTTCCTGAAGTTACACTCTCACATTATTGCTTACTGAAGTTACACTCTCTGACATTATGGCTTCCTGAAGTTGCACTCTCTCACATTATGGCTTCCTGAAGTTACACTCTCACACTATGGCTTCCTAAATTTACACTCTCTCACATTTTGGCTTACTGAAGTTACACTCTCACATTATGGCTTCCTGAAGTTACACTCTCACATTATGGCTTCCTGAAGTTTCACTCTCGCATTATGGCATCCCAAAGTTACACTCTCTCACATTATGGCTTACTGAAGTAACACACTCTCACATTATGGCTTCCTGAAGTTACACTCTCTCACATTATGGCATCCCGAAGTTACACTCTCTCACATTATGGCTTACTGAAGTTACACTCTCACATTATGGCTTCCTGAAGTTACACTCTCACATTATGGCTTCCTGAAGTTACACTCTCTCACATTATGGCTTCCTGAAGAAGTTACACTCTCTCACATTATGGCTTCCTGAAGTTACACTCTCACATTACGGCTTCCTGAAGTTAAACTCTCTCACATTATTTCTTACTGAAGTTACACTCTCTGACATTATGGCGTCCTGAAGTTGCACTCTCTCACATTACTGCTTACTGAAGTTACACTCTCTGACGTTATGGCTTCCTGAAGTTACACTGTCACACTATGGCTTCCTAAATTTACACTCTCTCACATTTTGGCTTACTGAAGTTACACTCTCACATTATGGCTTCCTGAAGTTACACTCTCACATTATGGCTTACTGAAGTTACACTCTTACATTATGGCTTACTGAAGTTACATTCTCTCACATTATGGCTTCCTGAAGTTACACTCTCACATTATGCCTTCCTAAATTTACACTCTCTCACATTTTGGCTTATTGAAGTTACACTCTCTCACATTATGGCTTCCTGAAGTTGCACTCTCTCACATTGTGGCTTCCTGAAGTTGCACTCTCTCACATTGTGGCTTCCTGAAGTTACACTCACATTATGGCTTCCTGAAGATGCAATCTCTCACATTATTGCTTACTGAAGTTACACTCTCTGACATTATGGCTTACTGAAGTTACATTCTCTCACATTATGGCTTCCTGAAGTTACACTCTCACACTATGGCTTCCTAAATTTACACTCTCTCACATTTTGGCTTACTGAAGTTACACTCTCTCACATTATGGCTTCCTGAAGTTACACTCACACATTATGGCTTACTGAAGTTACACTCTCTCACATTATGGCTTACTGAAGTTACACTCACATTATGGCTTAATGAAGTTACACTCTCACATTATGGCTTCCTGAAGTTACACTCTCTCACATTATGGCTTACTGAAGTTATACTCTCACATTATGGCTTACTGAAGTTACACTCTCTCACATTATGGCCTCCTAAATTTACACTCTCTCACATTATGGCTTCCTGAAGTTGCACTCTCTCACATTATGGCTTACTGAAGTTACACTCTCACATTATGGCTTACTGAAGTTACATTCTCTCACATTATGGCTTCCTGAAGTTACACTCTCTCACATTATGGCTTACTGAAGTTACACTCACATTATGGCTTAATGAAGTTACACTCTCACATTATGGCTTCCTGAAGTTACACTCTCTCACATTATGGCTTCCTGAAGTTACACTCTCTCACATTATGGCTTCCTGAAGTTACACTCTCACATTATGGCTTCCTGAAGTTACACTCTCTCACATTATGGCTTCCTGAAGTTGCACTCTCTCACATTATGGCTTACTGAAGTTACACTCTCACATTATGGCTTACTGAAGTTACATTCCCTCACATTATGGCTTCCTGAAGTTACACTCTCACATTATGCCTTCCTAAATTTACACTCTCTCACATTTTGGCTTATTGAAGTTACACTCTCTCACATTATGGCTTCCTGAAGTTGCACTCTCTCACATTGTGGCTTCCTGAAGTTGCACTCTCTCACATTTTGGCTCCCTGAAGTTACACTCACATTATGGCTTTCTGAAGTTGCAATCTCTCACATTATTGCTTACTGAAGTTACACTCTCTGACATTATGGCTTCCTGAAGTTGCACTCTTTCACATTATGGCTTCCCGAAGTTACACTCTCACACTATGGCTTCCTAAATTTACACTCTCTCACATTTTGGCTTACTGAAGTTACACTCTCTCACATTATGGCTTCCTGAAGTTACACTCTCACATTATGGCTTACTGAAGTTACACTCTCTCACATTATGGCTTCCTGAAGTTACACTCTCTAACATTATGTCTTCCTGAAGTTACACTCTCACATTATGGCTTACTGAAGTTACACTCTCTCACATTATGGCTTACTGAAGTTACACTCACATTATGGCTTAATGAAGTTACACTCTCACATTATGGCTTCCTGAAGTTACACTCTCTAAAATTATGGCTTCCTGAAGTTACACTCTCTCACATTATGGCTTACTGAAGTTATACTCCCACATTATGGCTTCCTGAAGTTACACTCTCTAAAATTATGGCTTCCTGAAGTTACACTCTCTCACATTATGGCTTACTGAAGTTACACTCTCTCACATTATGGCTTACTGAAGTTACACTCTCACATTATGGCTTCCTGAAGTTACACTCTCTAAAATTATGGCTTCCTGAAGTTACACTCTCTCACATTATGGCTTACTGAAGTTACACTCACATTATGGCTTAATGAAGTTACACTCTCACATTATGGCTTCCTGAAGTTACACTCTCTCACATTATGGCCTCCTAAATTTACACTCTCTCACATTATGGCTTCCTGAAGTTGCACTCTCTCACATTATGTCTTACTGAAGTTACACTCTCACATTATGGCTTACTGAAGTTACATTCTCTCACATTATGGCTTCCTGAAGTTACACTCTCTCACATTATGGCTTACTGAAGTTACACTCACATTATGGCTTAATGAAGTTACACTCTCACATTATGGCTTGCTGAAGTTACACTCTCTCACATTATGGCCTCCTAAATTTACACTCTCTCACATTATGGCTTCCTGAAGTTGCACTCTCTCACATTATGGCTTACTGAAGTTACACTCTCACATTATGGCTTACTGAAGTTACATTCTCTCACATCATGGCTTCCTGAAGTTACACTCTCACATTATGCCTTCCTAAATTTACACTCTCTCACATTTTGGCTTATTGAAGTTACACTCTCTCACATTATGGCTTCCTGAAGTTGCACTCTCTCACATTGTGGCTTCCTGAAGTTGCACTCTCTCACATTGTGGCTTCCTGAATTTGCTCTCTCTCACATTATGGCTTCCTGAAGTTGCACTCTCACATTATGGCTTCCTGAAGTTACACTCTCTGACATTATGGCTTCCTGAAGTTACACTGTCACACTATGGCTTCCTGAAGTTACACTCTCACATTATGGCTTACTGAAGTTACACTCTCACATTATGGCTTACTGAAGTTACATTCTCTCACATTATGGCTTCCTGAAGTTACACTCTCACATTATGCCTTCCTAAATTTACACTCTCTCACATTTTGGCTTATTGAAGTTACACTCTCTCACATTATGGCTTCCTGAAGTTGCACTCTCTCACATTGTGGCTTCCTGAAGTTGCACTCTCTCACATTGTGGCTTCCTGAAGTTACACTCACATTATGGCTTCCTGAAGATGCAATCTCTCACATTATTGCTTACTGAAGTTACACTCTCTGACATTATGGCTTACTGAAGTTACATTCTCTCACATTATGGCTTCCTGAAGTTACACTCTCACACTATGGCTTCCTAAATTTACACTCTCTCACATTTTGGCTTACTGAAGTTACACTCTCTCACATTATGGCTTCCTGAAGTTACACTCACACATTATGGCTTACTGAAGTTACACTCTCTCACATTATGGCTTACTGAAGTTACACTCACATTATGGCTTAATGAAGTTACACTCTCACATTATGGCTTCCTGAAGTTACACTCTCTCACATTATGGCTTACTGAAGTTATACTCTCACATTATGGCTTACTGAAGTTACACTCTCTCACATTATGGCCTCCTAAATTTACACTCTCTCACATTATGGCTTCCTGAAGTTGCACTCTCTCACATTATGGCTTACTGAAGTTACACTCTCACATTATGGCTTACTGAAGTTACATTCTCTCACATTATGGCTTCCTGAAGTTACACTCTCTCACATTATGGCTTACTGAAGTTACACTCACATTATGGCTTAATGAAGTTACACTCTCACATTATGGCTTCCTGAAGTTACACTCTCTCACATTATGGCTTCCTGAAGTTACACTCTCTCACATTATGGCTTCCTGAAGTTACACTCTCACATTATGGCTTCCTGAAGTTACACTCTCTCACATTATGGCTTCCTGAAGTTGCACTCTCTCACATTATGGCTTACTGAAGTTACACTCTCACATTATGGCTTACTGAAGTTACATTCCCTCACATTATGGCTTCCTGAAGTTACACTCTCACATTATGCCTTCCTAAATTTACACTCTCTTACATTTTGGCTTATTGAAGTTACACTCTCTCACATTATGGCTTCCTGAAGTTGCACTCTCTCACATTGTGGCTTCCTGAAGTTGCACTCTCTCACATTTTGGCTCCCTGAAGTTACACTCACATTATGGCTTTCTGAAGTTGCAATCTCTCACATTATTGCTTACTGAAGTTACACTCTCTGACATTATGGCTTCCTGAAGTTGCACTCTTTCACATTATGGCTTCCCGAAGTTACACTCTCACACTATGGCTTCCTAAATTTACACTCTCTCACATTTTGGCTTATTGAAGTTACACTCTCTCACATTATGGCTTCCTGAAGTTGCACTCTCTCACATTGTGGCTTCCTGAAGTTGCACTCTCTCACATTGTGGCTTCCTGAAGTTACACTCACATTATGGCTTCCTGAAGATGCAATCTCTCACATTATTGCTTACTGAAGTTACACTCTCTGACATTATGGCTTACTGAAGTTACATTCTCTCACATTATGGCTTCCTGAAGTTACACTCTCACACTATGGCTTCCTAAATTTACACTCTCTCACATTTTGGCTTACTGAAGTTACACTCTCTCACATTATGGCTTCCTGAAGTTACACTCACACATTATGGCTTACTGAAGTTACACTCTCTCACATTATGGCTTACTGAAGTTACACTCACATTATGGCTTAATGAAGTTACACTCTCACATTATGGCTTCCTGAAGTTACACTCTCTCACATTATGGCTTACTGAAGTTATACTCTCACATTATGGCTTACTGAAGTTACACTCTCTCACATTATGGCCTCCTAAATTTACACTCTCTCACATTATGGCTTCCTGAAGTTGCACTCTCTCACATTATGGCTTACTGAAGTTACACTCTCACATTATGGCTTACTGAAGTTACATTCTCTCACATTATGGCTTCCTGAAGTTACACTCTCTCACATTATGGCTTACTGAAGTTACACTCACATTATGGCTTAATGAAGTTACACTCTCACATTATGGCTTCCTGAAGTTACACTCTCTCACATTATGGCTTCCTGAAGTTACACTCTCTCACATTATGGCTTCCTGAAGTTACACTCTCACATTATGGCTTACTGAAGTTACACTCTCTAACATTATGGCTTCCTGAAGTTACACTCTCTCACATTGTGGCTTCCTGAAGTTGCACTCTCTCACATTGTGGCTTCCTGAAGTTACACTCACATTATGGCTTCCTGAAGATGCAATCTCTCACATTATTGCTTACTGAAGTTACACTCTCTGACATTATGGCTTACTGAAGTTACATTCTCTCACATTATGGCTTCCTGAAGTTACACTCTCACACTATGGCTTCCTAAATTTACACTCTCTCACATTTTGGCTTACTGAAGTTACACTCTCTCACATTATGGCTTCCTGAAGTTACACTCACACATTATGGCTTACTGAAGTTACACTCTCTCACATTATGGCTTACTGAAGTTACACTCACATTATGGCTTAATGAAGTTACACTCTCACATTATGGCTTCCTGAAGTTACACTCTCTCACATTATGGCTTACTGAAGTTATACTCTCACATTATGGCTTACTGAAGTTACACTCTCTCACATTATGGCCTCCTAAATTTACACTCTCTCACATTATGGCTTCCTGAAGTTGCACTCTCTCACATTATGGCTTACTGAAGTTACACTCTCACATTATGGCTTACTGAAGTTACATTCTCTCACATTATGGCTTCCTGAAGTTACACTCTCTCACATTATGGCTTACTGAAGTTACACTCACATTATGGCTTAATGAAGTTACACTCTCACATTATGGCTTCCTGAAGTTACACTCTCTCACATTATGGCTTCCTGAAGTTACACTCTCTCACATTATGGCTTCCTGAAGTTACACTCTCACATTATGGCTTCCTGAAGTTACACTCTCTCACATTATGGCTTCCTGAAGTTGCACTCTCTCACATTATGGCTTACTGAAGTTACACTCTCACATTATGGCTTACTGAAGTTACATTCCCTCACATTATGGCTTCCTGAAGTTACACTCTCACATTATGCCTTCCTAAATTTACACTCTCTCACATTTTGGCTTATTGAAGTTACACTCTCTCACATTATGGCTTCCTGAAGTTGCACTCTCTCACATTGTGTCTTCCTGAAGTTGCACTCTCTCACATTTTGGCTCCCTGAAGTTACACTCACATTATGGCTTTCTGAAGTTGCAATCTCTCACATTATTGCTTACTGAAGTTACACTCTCTGACATTATGGCTTCCTGAAGTTGCACTCTTTCACATTATGGCTTCCCGAAGTTACACTCTCACACTATGGCTTCCTAAATTTACACTCTCTCACATTTTGGCTTACTGAAGTTACACTCTCTCACATTATGGCTTCCTGAAGTTACACTCTCACATTATGGCTTACTGAAGTTACACTCTCTCACATTATGGCTTCCTGAAGTTACACTCTCTAACATTATGGCTTCCTGAAGTTACACTCTCACATTATGGCTTACTGAAGTTACACTCTCTCACATTATGGCTTACTGAAGTTACACTCACATTATGGCTTAATGAAGTTACACTCTCACATTATGGCTTCCTGAAGTTACACTCTCTAAAATTATGGCTTCCTGAAGTTACACTCTCTCACATTATGGCTTACTGAAGTTATACTCCCACATTATGGCTTACTGAAGTTACACTCTCTCACATTATGGCTTACTGAAGTTACACTCTCACATTATGGCTTCCTGAAGTTACACTCTCTAAAATTATGGCTTCCTGAAGTTACACTCTCTCACATTATGGCTTACTGAAGTTACACTCACATTATGGCTTAATGAAGTTACACTCTCACATTATGGCTTCCTGACGTTACACTCTCTCACATTATGGCCTCCTAAATTTACACTCTCTCACATTATGGCTTCCTGAAGTTGCACTCTCTCACATTATGTCTTACTGAAGTTACACTCTCACATTATGGCTTACTGAAGTTACATTCTCTCACATTATGGCTTCCTGAAGTTACACTCTCTCACATTATGGCTTACTGAAGTTACACTCACATTATGGCTTAATGAAGTTACACTCTCACATTATGGCTTGCTGAAGTTACACTCTCTCACATTATGGCCTCCTAAATTTACACTCTCTCACATTATGGCTTCCTGAAGTTGCACTCTCTCACATTATGGCTTACTGAAGTTACACTCTCACATTATGGCTTACTGAAGTTACATTCTCTCACATCATGGCTTCCTGAAGTTACACTCTCACATTATGCCTTCCTAAATTTACACTCTCTCACATTTTGTCTTATTGAAGTTACACTCTCTCACATTATGGCTTCCTGAAGTTGCACTCTCTCACATTGTGGCTTCCTGAAGTTGCACTCTCTCACATTGTGGCTTCCTGAATTTGCTCTCTCTCACATTATGGCTTCCTGAAGTTGCACTCTCACATTATGGCTTCCTGAAGTTACACTCTCTCACATTATGGCTTCCTGAAGTTACACTCTCTCACATTATGGCTTCCTGAAGTTGCACTCTCTCACATTATGGCTTACTGAAGTTACACTCTCACATTATGCCTTCCTAAATTTACACTCTCTCACATTTTGGCTTATTGAAGTTACACTCGCTCACATTATGGCTTCCTGAAGTTGCACTCTCTCACATTGTGGCTTCCTGAAGTTACACTCACATTATGGCTTCCTGAAGTTGCAATCTCTCACATTATGGCTTCCTGAAGTTACACTCTCTCACATTATGGCTTACTGAAGTTACACTCACATTATGGCTTAATGAAGTTACACTCTCACATTATGGCTTCCTGAAGTTACACTCTCTCACATTATGGCCTCCTAAATTTACACTCTCTCACATTATGGCTTCCTGAAGTTGCACTCTCTCACATTATGGCTTACTGAAGTTACACTCTCACATTATGGCTTACTGAAGTTACATTCTCTCACATTATGGCTTCCTGAAGTTATACTCTCACATTATGCCTTCCTAAATTTACACTCTCTCACATTTTGGCTTATTGAAGTTACACTCTCTCACATTATGGCTTCCTGAAGTTGCACTCTCTCACATTGTGGCTTCCTGAAGTTGCACTCTCTCACATTGTGGCTTCCTGAAGTTGCACTCTCTCACATTATGGCTTCCTGAAGTTGCACTCTCACATTATGGCTTACTGAAGTTACACTCTCTCACATTACGGCTTCCTGAAGTTAAACTCTTTCACATTATTTCTTACTGAAGTTACACTCTCTGACATTATGGCTTCCTGAAGTTACACTCTCTCACATTATTGCTTACTGAAGTTACACTCTCTGACATTATGGCTTCCTGAAGTTGCACTCTCTCACATTATGGCTTCCTGAAGTTACACTCTCACACTATGGCTTCCTAAACTTACACTCTCTCACATTTTGGCTTACTGAAGTTACACTCTCACATTATGGCTTACTGAAGTTACAATCTCTCACATTATGGCTTCCTGAAGTTACAGTCTCACAATATGCCTTCCTAAATTTACACTCTCTCACATTTTGGCTTATTGAAGTTACACTCTCTCACATTATGGCTTCCTGAAGTTGCACTCTCTCACATTGTGGCTTCCTGAAGTTGCACTCTCTCACATTGTGGCTTCCTGAAGTTACACTCACATTATGGCTTCCTGAAGTTGCAATCTCTCACATTATTGCTTACTGAAGTTACACTCTCTGACATTATGGCTTCCTGAAGTTGCACTCTCTCACATTATGGCTTACCGAAGTTACACTCTCACACTATGGCTTCCTAAATTTACACTCTCTCACATTTTGGCTTACTGAAGTTACACTCTCTCACATTATGGCAGCTAACCGATCGCTGCAGCTGTACATAGTCTATTGGTAAATAGCCCACCCATTTTCACCTACCTCATCCCCATACTGTTTTTATTTATTTATTTTTCTGCTCTTTTGCACACCAATATCTCTACCTGTACATGTCCATCTGATCATTTATCACTCCAGTGTTAATCTGCAAAATTGTATTTATTCGCCTACCTCATGCCTTTTGCACACATTGTATATAGACTCCCCCTTTGTTTTCTACTGTGTTATTGACTTGTTAATTGTTTACTCCATGTGTAACTCTGTGTTGTCTGCTCATACTGCTATGCTTTATCTTGGCCAGGTCGCAGTTGCAAATGAGAACTTGTTCTCAACTAGCCTACCTGGTTAAATAAAGGTGAAATAAAAAAAAATAAAAAATAAAAAAATGGCTTCCTGAAGTTACACTCTCACATTATGGCTTACTGAAGTTACACTCTCTCACATTATGGCTTACTGAAGTTACACTCACATTATGGCTTAATGAAGTTACACTCTCACATCATGGCCTCCTAAATTTACACTCTCTCACATTATGGCTTCCTGAAGTTGAACTCTCTCACATTATGGCTTACTGAAGTTACACTCTCACATTATGGCTTACTGAAGTTACACTCTCACATTATGGCTTACTGAAGTTACACTCTCACATTATTTCTTACTGAAGTTACATTCTCTCACATTATGGCTTCCTGAAGTTACACTCTCTCACATTATGGCTTACTGAAGTTACACTCACATTATGGCTTAATGAAGTTACACTCTCTCACATTATGGCTTCCTGAAGTTACACTCTCTCACATTATGGCCTCCTAAATTTACACTCTCTCACATTATGGCTTCCTGAAGTTGCACTCTCTCACATTATGGCTTACTGAAGTTACACTCTCACATTATGGCTTACTGAAGTTACATTCTCTCACATTATGGCTTCCTGAAGTTACACTCTCACATTATGCCTTCCTAAATTTACAATCTCTCACATTTTGGCTTATTGAAGTTACACTCTCTCACATTATGGCTTCCTGAAGTTGCACTCTCTCACATTGTGGCTTCCTGAAGTTGCACTCTCTCACATTGTGGCTTCCTGAAGTTGCACTCTCTCACATTATGGCTTCCTGAAGTTGCACTCTCACATTATGGCTTACTGAAGTTACACTCTCTCACATTACGGCTTCCTGAAGTTAAACTCTCTCACATTATTTCTTACTGAAGTTACACTCTCTGACATTATGGCGTCCTGAAGTTGCACTCTCTCACATTATTGCTTACTGAAGTTACACTCTCTGACATTATGGCTTCCTGAAGTTGCACTCTCTCACATTATGGCTTCCTGAAGTTACACTCTCACACTATGGCTTCCTAAATTTACACTCTCTCACATTTTGGCTTACTGAAGTTTCACTCTCACATTATGGCTTCCTGAAGTTACACTCTCACATTATGGCTTACTGAAGTTACACTCTCTAACATTATGGCTTCCTGAAGTTACACTCTCTCACATTATGGCTTCCTGAAGTTGCACTCTCTGACATTATGGCTTACTGAAGTTACACTCTCACATTATGGCTTACTGAAGTTACATTCTCTCACATTATGGCTTCCTGAAGTTACACTCTCTCACATTATGGCTTACTGAAGTTACACTCACATTATGGCTTAATGAAGTTACACTCTCTCACATTATGGCTTCCTGAAGTTACACTCTCTCACATTATGGCTTACTGAAGTTACACTCACATTATGGCTTAATGAAGTTACACTCTCTCACATTATGGCGTCCTGAAGTTACACTCTCTCACATTATGGCCTCCTAAATTTACACTCTCTCACATTATGGCTTCCTGAAGTTGCACTCTCTCACATTATGGCTTACTGAAGTTACACTCTCACATTATGGCTTACTGAAGTTACATTCTCTCACATTATGGCTTCCTGAAGTTACACTCTCACATTATGCCTTCCTAAATTTACAATCTCTCACATTTTGGCTTATTGAAGTTACACTCTCTCACATTATGGCTTCCTGAAGTTGCACTCTCTCACATTGTGGCTTCCTGAAGTTGCACTCTCTCACATTGTGGCTTCCTGAAGTTGCACTCTCTCACATTATGGCTTCCTGAAGTTGCACTCTCACATTATGGCTTACTGAAGTTACACTCTCTCACATTACGGCTTCCTGAAGTTAAACTCTCTCACATTATTTCTTACTGAAGTTACACTCTCTGACATTATGGCGTCCTGAAGTTGCACTCTCTCACATTATTGCTTACTGAAGTTACACTCTCTGACATTATGGCTTCCTGAAGTTGCACTCTCTCACATTATGGCTTCCTGAAGTTACACTCTCACACTATGGCTTCCTAAATTTACACTCTCTCACATTTTGGCTTACTGAAGTTTCACTCTCACATTATGGCTTCCTGAAGTTACACTCTCACATTATGGCTTACTGAAGTTACACTCTCTAACATTATGGCTTCCTGAAGTTACACTCTCACATTATGGCTTACTGAAGTTACACTCTCTCACATTATGGCTTACTGAAGTTACACTCACATTATGGCTTAATGAAGTTACACTCTCACATCATGGCCTCCTAAATTTACACTCTCTCACATTATGGCTTCCTGAAGTTGAACTCTCTCACATTATGGCTTACTGAAGTTACACTCTCACATTATGGCTTACTGAAGTTGCACTCTCTCACATTATGGCTTACTGAAGTTACACTCACATTATGGCTTAATGAAGTTACACTCTCTCACATTATGGCTTCCTGAAGTTACACTCTCTCACATTATGGCCTCCTAAATTTACACTCTCTCACATTTTGGCTTACTGAAGTTTCACTCTCACATTATGGCTTCCTAAATTTACACTCTCTCACATTTTGGCTTACTGAAGTTTCACTCTCACATTATGGCTTCCTGAAGTTACACTCTCACATTATGGCTTACTGAAGTTACACTCTCTAACATTATGGCTTCCTGAAGTTACACTCTCTCACATTATGGCTTCCTGAAGTTGCACTCTCTGACATTATGGCTTACTGAAGTTACACTCTCACATTATGGCTTACTGAAGTTACATTCTCTCACATTATGGCTTCCTGAAGTTACACTCTCTCACATTATGGCTTACTGAAGTTACACTCACATTATGGCTTAATGAAGTTACACTCTCTCACATTATGGCTTCCTGAAGTTACACTCTCTCACATTATGGCCTCCTAAATTTACACTCTCTCACATTATGGCTTCCTGAAGTTGCACTCTCTCACATTATGGCTTACTGAAGTTACACTCTCACATTATGGCTTACTGAAGTTACATTCTCTCACATTATGGCTTCCTGAAGTTACACTCTCACATTATGCCTTCCTAAATTTACAATCTCTCACATTTTGGCTTATTGAAGTTACACTCTCTCACATTATGGCTTCCTGAAGTTGCACTCTCTCACATTGTGGCTTCCTGAAGTTGCACTCTCTCACATTATGGCTTCCTGAAGTTGCACTCTCACATTATGGCTTACTGAAGTTACACTCTCTCACATTACGGCTTCCTGAAGTTAAACTCTCTCACATTATTTCTTACTGAAGTTACACTCTCTGACATTATGGCGTCCTGAAGTTGCACTCTCTCACATTATGGCTTCCTGAAGTTACACTCTCACACTATGGCTTCCTGAAGTTACACTCTCTCACATTATGGCTTACTGAAGTTACACTCACATTATGGCTTAATGAAGTTACACTCTCTCACATTATGGCTTACTGAAGTTACACTCACATTATGGCTTAATGAAGTTACACTCTCACATCATGGCCTCCTAAATTTACACTCTCTCACATTATGGCTTCCTGAAGTTGAACTCTCTCACATTATGGCTTACTGAAGTTACACTCTCACATTATGGCTTACTGAAGTTACATTCTCTCACATTATGGCTTCCTGAAGTTACACTCTCTCACATTATGGCTTACTGAAGTTACACTCACATTATGGCTTAATGAAGTTACACTCTCTCACATTATGGCTTCCTGAAGTTACACTCTCTCACATTATGGCCTCCTAAATTTACACTCTCTCACATTATGGCTTCCTGAAGTTGCACTCTCTCACATTATGGCTTACTGAAGTTACACTCTCACATTATGGCTTACTGAAGTTACATTCTCTCACATTATGGCTTCCTGAAGTTACACTCTCACATTATGCCTTCCTAAATTTACAATCTCTCACATTTTGGCTTATTGAAGTTACACTCTCTCACATTATGGCTTCCTGAAGTTGCACTCTCTCACATTGTGGCTTCCTGAAGTTGCACTCTCTCACATTGTGGCTTCCTGAAGTTGCACTCTCTCACATTATGGCTTCCTGAAGTTGCACTCTCACATTATGGCTTACTGAAGTTACACTCTCTCACATTACGGCTTCCTGAAGTTAAACTCTCTCACATTATTTCTTACTGAAGTTACACTCTCTGACATTATGGCGTCCTGAAGTTGCACTCTCTCACATTATTGCTTACTGAAGTTACACTCTCTGACATTATGGCTTCCTGAAGTTGCACTCTCTCACATTATGGCTTCCTGAAGTTACACTCTCACACTATGGCTTCCTACATTTACACTCTCTCACATTTTGGCTTACTGAAGTTTCACTCTCACATTATGGCTTCCTGAAGTTACACTCTCACATTATGGCTTACTGAAGTTACACTCTCTAACATTATGGCTTCCTGAAGTTACACTCTCTCACATTATGGCTTCCTGAAGTTACACTCTCTCACATTATGGCTTCCTGAAGTTGCACTCTCTGACATTATGGCTTACTGAAGTTACACTCTCACATTATGGCTTACTGAAGTTACATTCTCTCACATTATGGCTTCCTGAAGTTACACTCTCTCACATTATGGCTTACTGAAGTTACACTCACATTATGGCTTAATGAAGTTACACTCTCTCACATTATGGCTTCCTGAAGTTACACTCTCTCACATTATGGCCTCCTAAATTTACACTCTCTCACATTATGGCTTCCTGAAGTTGCACTCTCTCACATTATGGCTTACTGAAGTTACACTCTCACATTATGGCTTACTGAAGTTACATTCTCTCACATTATGGCTTCCTGAAGTTACACTCTCACATTATGCCTTCCTAAATTTACAATCTCTCACATTTTGGCTTATTGAAGTTACACTCTCTCACATTATGGCTTCCTGAAGTTGCACTCTCTCACATTGTGGCTTCCTGAAGTTGCACTCTCTCACATTATGGCTTCCTGAAGTTGCACTCTCACATTATGGCTTACTGAAGTTACACTCTCTCACATTACGGCTTCCTGAAGTTAAACTCTCTCACATTATTTCTTACTGAAGTTACACTCTCTGACATTATGGCGTCCTGAAGTTGCACTCTCTCACATTATTGCTTACTGAAGTTACACTCTCTGACATTATGGCTTCCTGAAGTTGCACTCTCTCACATTATGGCTTCCTGAAGTTACACTCTCACACTATGGCTTCCTAAATTTACACTCTCTCACATTTTGGCTTACTGAAGTTTCACTCTCACATTATGGCTTCCTGAAGTTACACTCTCACATTATGGCTTACTGAAGTTACACTCTCTAACATTATGGCTTCCTGAAGTTACACTCTCTCACATTATGGCTTCCTGAAGTTACACTCTCTCACATTATGGCTTCCTGAAGTTGCACTCTCTGACATTATGGCTTACTGAAGTTACACTCTCACATTATGGCTTACTGAAGTTACATTCTCTCACATTATGGCTTCCTGAAGTTACACTCTCACATTATGCCTTCCTAAATTTACACTCTCTCACATTTTGGCTTATTGAAGTTACACTCTCTCACATTATGGCTTCCTGAAGTTGCACTCTCTCACATTGTGGCTTCCTGAAGTTGCACTCTCTCACATTATGGCTTCCTGAAGTTACACTCACATTATGGCTTCCTGAAGTTGCAATCTCTCACATTATTGCTTACTGAAGTTACACTCTCTGACATTATGGCTTCCTGAAGTTGCACTCTCTCACATTATGGCTTCCCGAAGTTACACTCTCACACTATGGCTTCCTAAATTTACACTCTCTCACATTTTGGCTTACTGAAGTTACACTCTCTCACATTATGGCTTCCTGAAGTTACACTCTCTAACATTATGGCTTCCTGAAGTTACACTCTCACATTATGGCTTACTGAAGTTACACTCTCTCACATTATGGCTTACTGAAGTTACACTCACATTATGGCTTAATGAAGTTACACTCTCACATTATGGCTCCCTGAAGTTACACTCTCTAAAATTATGGCTTCCTGAAGTTACACTCTCTCACATTTTGGCTTCCTGAAGTTACACTCTCTCACATTATGGCTTACTGAAGTTATACTCTCACATTATGGCTTCCTGAAGTTACACTCTCTAAAATTATGGCTTCCTGAAGTTACACTCTCTCACATTATGGCTTACTGAAGTTACACTCACATTATGGCTTACTGAAGTTACACTCTCTCACATTACGGCTTCCTGAAGTTAAACTCTCTCACATTATTTCTTACTGAAGTTACACTCTCTGACATTATGGCGTCCTGAAGTTGCACTCTCTCACATTATTGCTTACTGAAGTTACACTCTCTGACATTATGGCTTCCTGAAGTTGCACTCTCTCACATTATGGCTTCCTGAAGTTACACTCTCACACTATGGCTTCCTACATTTACACTCTCTCACATTTTGGCTTACTGAAGTTTCACTCTCACATTATGGCTTCCTGAAGTTACACTCTCACATTATGGCTTACTGAAGTTACACTCTCTAACATTATGGCTTCCTGAAGTTACACTCTCTCACATTATGGCTTCCTGAAGTTACACTCTCTCACATTATGGCTTCCTGAAGTTGCACTCTCTGACATTATGGCTTACTGAAGTTACACTCTCACATTATGGCTTACTGAAGTTACATTCTCTCACATTATGGCTTCCTGAAGTTACACTCTCTCACATTATGGCTTACTGAAGTTACACTCACATTATGGCTTAATGAAGTTACACTCTCTCACATTATGGCTTCCTGAAGTTACACTCTCTCACATTATGGCCTCCTAAATTTACACTCTCTCACATTATGGCTTCCTGAAGTTGCACTCTCTCACATTATGGCTTACTGAAGTTACACTCTCACATTATGGCTTACTGAAGTTACATTCTCTCACATTATGGCTTCCTGAAGTTACACTCTCACATTATGCCTTCCTAAATTTACAATCTCTCACATTTTGGCTTATTGAAGTTACACTCTCTCACATTATGGCTTCCTGAAGTTGCACTCTCTCACATTGTGGCTTCCTGAAGTTGCACTCTCTCACATTATGGCTTCCTGAAGTTGCACTCTCACATTATGGCTTACTGAAGTTACACTCTCTCACATTACGGCTTCCTGAAGTTAAACTCTCTCACATTATTTCTTACTGAAGTTACACTCTCTGACATTATGGCGTCCTGAAGTTGCACTCTCTCACATTATTGCTTACTGAAGTTACACTCTCTGACATTATGGCTTCCTGAAGTTGCACTCTCTCACATTATGGCTTCCTGAAGTTACACTCTCACACTATGGCTTCCTAAATTTACACTCTCTCACATTTTGGCTTACTGAAGTTTCACTCTCACATTATGGCTTCCTGAAGTTACACTCTCACATTATGGCTTACTGAAGTTACACTCTCTAACATTATGGCTTCCTGAAGTTACACTCTCTCACATTATGGCTTCCTGAAGTTACACTCTCTCACATTATGGCTTCCTGAAGTTGCACTCTCTGACATTATGGCTTACTGAAGTTACACTCTCACATTATGGCTTACTGAAGTTACATTCTCTCACATTATGGCTTCCTGAAGTTACACTCTCACATTATGCCTTCCTAAATTTACACTCTCTCACATTTTGGCTTATTGAAGTTACACTCTCTCACATTATGGCTTCCTGAAGTTGCACTCTCTCACATTGTGGCTTCCTGAAGTTGCACTCTCTCACATTGTGGCTTCCTGAAGTTACACTCACATTATGGCTTCCTGAAGTTGCAATCTCTCACATTATTGCTTACTGAAGTTACACTCTCTGACATTATGGCTTCCTGAAGTTGCACTCTCTCACATTATGGCTTCCCGAAGTTACACTCTCACACTATGGCTTCCTAAATTTACACTCTCTCACATTTTGGCTTACTGAAGTTACACTCTCTCACATTATGGCTTCCTGAAGTTACACTCTCTAACATTATGGCTTCCTGAAGTTACACTCTCACATTATGGCTTACTGAAGTTACACTCTCTCACATTATGGCTTACTGAAGTTACACTCACATTATGGCTTAATGAAGTTACACTCTCACATTATGGCTCCCTGAAGTTACACTCTCTAAAATTATGGCTTCCTGAAGTTACACTCTCTCACATTTTGGCTTCCTGAAGTTACACTCTCTCACATTATGGCTTACTGAAGTTATACTCTCACATTATGGCTTCCTGAAGTTACACTCTCTAAAATTATGGCTTCCTGAAGTTACACTCTCTCACATTATGGCTTACTGAAGTTACACTCACATTATGGCTTACTGAAGTTACACTCACATTATGGCTTAATGAAGTTACACTCTCACATTATGGCTTCCTGAAGTTACACTCTCTCACATTATGGCCTCCTAAATTTACACTCTCTCACATTATGGCTTCCTGAAGTTGCACTCTCTCACATTATGGCTTACTGAAGTTACACTCTCACATTATGGCTTACTGAAGTTACATTCTCTCACATTATGGCTTCCTGAAGTTACACTCTCACATTATGCCTTCCTGAAGTTACACTCTCACATTATGGCTTCCTGAAGTTACACTCTCTCACATTATGGCTTCCTAAATTTACACTCTCTCACATTATGGCTTACTGAAGTTACACTCTCACATTATGGCTTACTGAAGTTATACTCTCACATTATGGCTTCCTGAAGTTACACTCTCTCACATTATGGCTTCCTGAAGTTACACTCTCTCACATTATGGCTTCCTGAAGTTACACTCTCTCACATTATGGCTTCCTAAATTTACACTCTCTCACATTATGGCTTACTGAAGTTACACTCTCTCACATTATGGCTTCCTGAAGTTGCACTCTCTCACATTATGGCTTCCTGAAGTTGCACTCTCTCACATTATGGCTTCCTGAAGTTGCACTCTCTCACATTATGGCTTCCTGAAGTTACACTCTCTCACATTATGGCTTACTGAAGTTACACTCTCACATTATGGCTTCCTGAAGTTGCACTCTCTCACATTATGGCTTCCTGAAGTTACACTCTCTCACATTATGGCTTCCTGAAGTTGCACTCTCTCACATTATGGCTTCCTGAAGTTACACTCTCACACTATGGCTTCCTAAATTTACACTCTCTCACATTTTGGCTTACTGAAGTTACACTCTCACATTATGGCTTCCTGAAGTTACACTCTCACATTATGGCTTACTGAAGTTACACTCTCTAACATTATGGCTTCCTGAAGTTACACTCTCTCACATTATGGCTTCCTGAAGTTACACTCTCTCACATTATGGCTTCCTGAAGTTGCACTCTCTCACATTATTGCTTACTGAAGTTACACTCTCACATTATGGCTTACTGAAGTTACATTCTCTCACATTATGGCTTCCTGAAGTTACACTCTCACATTATGCCTTCCTAAATTTACACTCTCTCACATTTTGGCTTATTGAAGTTACACTCTCTCACATTATGGCTTCCTGAAGTTGCACTCTCTCACATTGTGGCTTCCTGAAGTTGCACTCTCTCACATTGTGGCTTCCTGAAGTTACAATCACATTATGGCTTCCTGAAGTTGCAATCTCTCACATTATTGCTTACTGAAGTTACACTCTCTGACATTATGGCTTCCTGAAGTTGCACTCTCTCACATTATGGGTTCCCGAAGTTACACTCTCACACTATGGCTTCCTAAATTTACACTCTCTCACATTTTGGCTTACTGAAGTTACACTCTCTCACATTATGGCTTTCTGAAGTTACACTCTCTAACATTATGGCTTCCTGAAGTTACACTCTCACATTATGGCTTCCTGAAGTTGCACTCTCTCACATTATGGCTTCCTGAAGTTACACTCTCTCACATTATGGCTTCCTGAAGTTGCACTCTCTCACATTATGGCTTCCTGAAGTAGCACTCTCTCACATTATGGCTTCCTGAAGTTACACTCTCTAACATTATGGCTTACTGAAGTTACACTTTCTCTCACATTATAGCTTACTGAAGTTACACTCTCACATCATGGCTTTCTGAAGTAGCACTCTCTCACATTATGGCTTCCTGAAGTTACACTCTCTCACATTATGGCTTCCTGAAGTTACACTCTCTAACATTATGGCTACCTGAAGTTACACTTTCTCACATTATGGCTTACTGAAGTTGCACTCTCTCACATTATGGCTTCCTGAAGTAGCACTCTCTCACGTTATGGCTTCCTGAAGTTACACTCTCTAACATTATGGCTTACTGAAGTTACACTTTCTCTCACATTATGGCTTACTGAAGTTACACTCTTACATCATGGCTTTCTGAAGTAGCACTCTCTCACATTATGGCTTCCTGAAGTTACACTCTCTCACATTATGGCTACTGAAGTTACACTCTCTCACATTATGGCTTCCTGAAGTTACACTCTCTCACATTATGGCTTCCTGAAGTTGCACTCTCTCACATTATGGCTTCCTGAAGTAACACTCTCTCACATTATGGCTTCCTGAAGTTACACTCTCACATTATGGCTTCCTGAAGTTACACTCTCTCACATTATGGCTTACTAAAGTTACACTCTCACATTATGGCTTCCTGAAGCTACACTCTCTCACATTATGGCTTACTGAAGTTACACTCTCACATTATTGCTTCCTGAAGTTGTACTCTCTCACGTTATGGCTTACTGAAGTTACACTCTTACATTATGGCTTACTGAAGTTACACTCTCACATTATGGCTTCCTGAAGTTACACTCTCTCACATTATGGCTTCCTGAAGTTACACTCTCTCACATTATGGCTTCCTGAAGTTACACTCTCTCACGTTATGGCTTCCTGAAGTTACACTCTCTAACATTATGGCTTACTGAAGTTACACTTTCTCTCACATTATGGCTTACTGAAGTTACACTCTCACATCATGGCTTTCTGAAGTATCACTCTCTCACATTATGGCTTCCTGAAGTTACACTCTCTCACATTATGGCTTACTGAAGTTACACTCTCTCACATTATGGCTTCCTGAAGTTACACTCTCTCACATTATGGCTTCCTGAAGTTGCACTCTCTCACATTATGGCTTCCTGAAGTAGCACTCTCTCACATTATGGCTTCCTGAAGTTACACTCTCTCACATTATGGCTTCCTGAAGTTACACTCTCTCACATTATGGCTTACTAAAGTTACACTCTCACATTATGGTTTCCTGAAGCTACACTCTCTCACATTATGGCTTCCTGAAGTTACACTCTCTCACATTATGGCTTCCTGAAGTTACACTCTCACATTATGGCTTCCTGAAGTTACACTCTCACATTATGGCTTCCTGAAGTTACACTCTCTCACATTATGGCTTACTGAAGTTACACTCTCACATTATGGCTTACTGAAGTTACACTCTCTCACATTATGGCTTCCTGAAGTAAAACTCTCTCACATTATGGCTTCCTGAAGTTACACTCTCTCACATTATGGCCTACAGAAGAAGTTACACTCTCACATTATGGCTTCCTGAAGTTACAGTGCCTTGCGAAAGTATTCGGCCCCCTTGAACTTTGCGACCTTTTGCCAGATTTCAGGCTTCAAACATAAAGATATAAAACTGTATTTTTTTGTGAAGAATCAACAACAAGTGGGACACAATCATGAAGTGGAACGACATTTATTGGATATTTCAAACTTTTTTAACAAATCAAAAACTGAAAAATTGGGCGTGCAAAATTATTCAGCCCCCTTAAGTTAATACTTTGTAGCGCCACCTTTTGCTGCGATTACAGCTGTAAGTCGCTTGGGGTATGTCTCTATCAGTTTTGCACATCGAGAGACTGACATTTTTTTCCCATTCCTCCTTGCAAAACAGCTCGAGCTCAGTGAGGTCTGATGGAGAGCATTTGTGAACAGCAGTTTTCAGTTCTTTCCACAGATTCTCGATTGGATTCAGGTCTGGACTTTGACTTGGCCATTCTAACACCTGGATATGTTTATTTTTGAACCATCCCATTGTAGATTTTGCTTTATGTTTTGGATCATTGTCTTGTTGGAAGACAAATCTCCGTCCCAGTCTCAGGTCTTTTGCAGACTCCATCAGGTTTTCTTCCAGAATGGTCCTGTATTTGGCTCCATCCATCTTCCCATCAATTTTAACCATCTTCCCTGTCCCTGCTGAAGAAAAGCAGGCCCAAACCATGATGCTGCCACCACCATGTTTGACAGTGGGGATGGTGTGGTCAGGGTGATGAGCTGTGTTGCTTTTACGCCAAACATAACGTTTTGCATTGTTGCCAAAAAGTTCAATTTTGGTTTAATCTGACCAGAGCACCTTCTTCCACATGTTTGGTATGTCTCCCAGGTGGCTTGTGGCAAACTTTAAACAACACTTTTTATGGATATCTTTAAGAAATGGCTTTCTTCTTGCCACTCTTCCATAATGGCCAGATTTGTGCAATATACGACTGATTGTTGTCCTATGGACAGAGTCTCCCACCTCAGCTGTAGATCTCTGCAGTTCATCCAGAGTGATCATGGGCCTCTTGGCTGCATCTCTGATCAGTCTTCTCCTTGTATGAGCTGAAAGTTTAGAGGGACGGCCAGGTCTTGGTAGATTTGCAGTGGTCTGATACTCCTTCCATTTCAATATTATCGCTTGCACAGTGCTCCTTGGGATGTTTAAAGCTTGGGAAATATTTTTGTATCCAAATCCGGCTTTAAACTTCTTCACAACAGTATCTCGGACCTACCTGGTGTGTTCCTTGTTCTTCATGATGCTCTCTGCGCTTTTAACGGACCTCTGAGACTATCACAGGGCAGGTGCATTTATACGGAGACTTGATTACACACAGGTGGATTGTATTTATCATCATTAGTCATTTAGGTCAACATTGGATCATTCAGAGATCCTCACTGAACTTCTGGAGAGAGTTTGCTGCACTGAAAGTAAAGGGGCTGAATAATTTTGCACGCCCAATTTTTCAGTTTTTGATTTGTTAAAAAAGTTTGAAATATCCAATAAATGTCGTTCCACTTCATGATTGTGTCCCACTTGTTGTTGATTCTTCACAAAAAAATACAGTTTTATATCTTTTTGTTTGAAGCCTGAAATGTGGAAAAAGGTTGCAAAGTTCAACGGGGCCGAATACTTTCGCAAGGCACTGTATACTTTCTCACACAATGGCTTACTGAAGAAGTTACACACTTCCATCTGTACATTCTCTTTGTGTTAGAGTCAAGGGCTCGTGATTATATTCACATTGAATTATATCTACACTGAACAAAAATGTAAATGCAACATTTAAATTGTTGGACGCATGTTTCATGAGCTGAAATAAAAATATCCCAGAAATTGTCCATACCCACAAAAAGCTTATTTCTCTCAATTTGTGTGCACAAATTTGTTTACATCCCTGTTAGTGCGTATTTCTCCTTTGCCAAGATAATCCATCCTCCTCATCGTTGTTGCATATCCAGAAGCTGATTAAACAGTGTGAATATTACACAGGTGCACCTTGTGCTGGGGACAATAAATGTCCACTCTAAAATGTGCAGTTTGGTTACACAACACAATGCCACAGATGTCTCAAGTTTTGAGGGATCGTGAAATTGGCATGCTCACTGCAGGAATGTCCACCGGAGCTGTTTCCAGAAAATGGAATGTGAATTTCTCTACCATAAGCCACCTCCAACGTTGTTTTAGAGAATTTGGCAGTACGTCCAACCGGCCTCACAACCGCAGGCCTTTGCCTTTATGTTGGCGGTGGGGTTATGGTATGGGCAGACATAAGCTACAGACAACAATCACAATAGCATTTTATCTATGGCAATTTGAATGCACAGAGATACCGTGATGAGATCCTGAAGCCCATTGTCGTGCCATTCTTCCGCCACTATCATCTCATGTTTCAGCATGATAATACACGGCCCCATTCTCAAAGGATCTGTACACAATTCCTGGGAGCTGAAAATGTCCCAGTTCTTCCATAGCCTGCATAATCACCAGGCATGTCACCCATTGAGCATGTTTGGGATGCTCTGGATTGACGAGTACGACAGCGTGTTCCAGTTCCCGCCAATATCCAAGAACTTTGCACAGCCATTAAAGAGATGTGGGACAGCATTCCACAGGCCACAATCAACAGCCTGATCAACTCTATGCAAATTAGATGTGTCACCCTGCATGAGGCAAGTGGTGGTCACACCAGATACTGACTGGTTTTCTGATCCAAACCCAACAGATCTGTATTCCCAGTCGTGTGAAATCCATAGATTAGGGCCTAATGAATTCATTTCAATTGATTGATTTCCTTATATGAACAATAACTCAGTAAAATCTTTCAAATTGTTGCATGTTGTGTTTATATTTTTGTTCAGTATATAACACCTTGTTGTTCAAATCATCTGTGCTGTGGCAAATTGCTTTTAATACTCTATTCAAACTAAAGCAACACTGCCTTCATCCTAAATGGCACCCTACTCCCTTTATAGTGCACTACTTTTGAACAGACTGTTCTACAAGATACTCTCCTTTACTCACTCGTTCGTGGGTGTCTGTGTGTTGTATGTGTGCGCGTTCGTGCATGTGTGTGATTGCGATGATTTGGTTTTTATCCCTTTGATAAACTGGGATAAGCTGACAAATACATCTTCTTCTTAGCTCAGTACATTCATATTCATCAACAAAGTAATGTTGACCGTGTCTGACTCAAATAAGCTCAACTGTGCTACAAGAAAATAACGTTATTTGTGACTGAGAAGGGCCCTTTCACATGATTAGACCTTTTTATATGGTCATTGTTAGAAACAGTATAATAATGTCTATCTTTCTTTCTTTCCCCCCTCGCCTCCCTCCCCTCCAGTATTTTGTTTGCAGACATCGTGGGGTTTACCAGTCTGGCGTCTCAGTGTACTGCCCAGGAACTGGTCAAACTGCTCAACGAACTCTTCGGGAAGTTTGACGAGCTGGCCACAGTGAGTCCCTCCATCCTATTGGTCCCCTAACCTCAGTGTGTGTGTGTGTGTGTGTGTGTGTGTGTGTGTGTGTGTGTGTGTGTGTGTGTGTGTGTGTGTGTGTGTGTGTGTGTGTGTGTGTGTGTGTGTGTGTGTGTGTGTGTGTGTGTGTGTGTGTGTGTGTGTGTCCACGTCCATGCATGTCTGAGGACGTCGGGAGATGATGTGGAAATGTGCCACTTGGGGCAACAGTGAGCACTGATGCCTTCAACTAGGTTTTGGCCTTTGATTCCAAAGGTTGCAAGTTTGAATCCAGCGATATAAAGTTGTTTTTTATAATTTTGTTTTAAGCCTATCCCAAACTTTAACCCTTACCTTAACCATTTGGAGTTAATGCCTAAATTTAAGATTTTGGAGTTATTGTGTGAACTTAACCCTAACCTTACATACCTTAAGGGAACATTTCGGCATTTCGTGTATGATCAGTGAGAAAGTCCATATTGCAAATGTACGGTCCCTTACCCGACGTCCGAAATCGTTTGTAAAATTCGCGGTCGGCGTCGGGACGTGCGGTAGGGCCGGACCTACCGGGAAGTCGTCGAATGAACTTTGTCGGACTTTCGGTTCCCGTTTAAAAAAAAAAACAAGTTTCGGACCGTTTTTCCGCCGTCCCGGACACTCCCACCAGATGGCATACGGAATCATATGGCAATTTGGCAAAACATCACGAATCGCGACAGGGCCTTATCTCAAAAACTGAAAATATTTCGAAGCCGAAACTTGGCGAGCGTAGGGTTGGCGTAACGGGCAGTTGGCCCCGAACGGGATGGCGTCTAGGCCTCGACGGTTTTTGAGCTACGGCCATTTTTCTGGGATTAAAGGCTTAAAATGGAAGTAGAGAAATTATTTTTCCACTTCGGGTCAAAGCCAAGGAGCCTCCGGTGTCAATAAAAAAAGAACCAGCCATTTATCTATCGTCATTTAAGAGAAACGGAACAATGGCAAATTGGTGATGGTCACAAATAGGCGTTTTTTTTTTTTCAACGGTTACAGATCCAGTTGCAGGGTGTTCATACGAATCTTTTTAAAGTGTGCTGCGGAGCTCTGCGACATTTCTGTGATTTTCTATGATTTTCTGAAATAACACAATAACCGACCATTAGAATAGTAGGCCCAAAATGAAGCCTGCCCCACAATGTCATTTGCTTTTGAGTGACAGTGAGAGAACCGTTAGGGTGAGAAGAAAAATTCCACCACATGAATGTTCCTAAGGTCCTCCCGATCTCAACAAGCCTAACCTTGACCGTGTGGCATTAACCCTTCACAGTAAAACAGGGTTTTTTGATCTCACAGATTACAGTGTCATCTCTCCCCATAGGAATACATTGCCTGCACCCCTAATTTCAACCTGAGGCCTATGTGGGTTATGAATGCCGTATGAACCTGTCTTCGGTACCAGTCCATCAGGCCACTATGAGGTCTACCTGTGTCGATTCTAAGCTTCCTGGACCAACCGGAAGTGGTTCAAATGCCCCTAAAAGTGTTTACCCATACACTGCATGCAGTTTGATAGACATAGTGCATTCAACCCTGTGTAGATCAGTCAATTCTAAACGTAAGGACTTAAAACTCAGGATTCTGTAACAGCATACCCCAATGAGGATATGTGGTGACTTATAGCTTCCTGTGCCAACCGGAAGTGCCATAATTGGTGTCTCAGGGGCTGTTTCGAAGGGTTAAAAAATTCAGATCTGTCCAAAACTTCATATATGTGATTAGGCAACCCCCATGAACTGTAAATCAGTCATTTTTCCCAAAAAAAATCAAAGGAAAAAAAAATCGCACTAAAACACAACTTGGATGGAGGGACGTATTGGGGTGCGTAGAGACAGACAGTGGCCGCAATAGTTAGCTTTGTTCTAGCTAAAAAAGAACGGTCGGACCTAGAGTTCCGAAACTTTAGAAACCTGTTCTAGACCTCCGGGCCATGGTGCGTGGCGAGTTACGTGGCTCTAGACGGTTCTCGGACCGAGAAACAGCCTCGTACATTCGCAATAACTTCAATTCATTTTTGCATCACGAAAATGACGACGTTTAGAAAAGTCTCAGAGACGCAAGGCTAGGTGCGTTGAAACCGGCTCGGCCCATAGAGACAGACCCCAAAGTTTCTGTCCGATAGCTCGTTCAAGGACCCCGTAGCAAGGCATGGAAATAAGTGGATTTTCAGCACCAATTAGGGTTTTTCTCGGACACCAAATGACCTATCGAGCCGAAACTCGGGATTCGGGGTCGCCTCACATAGGACTTCGCATAATGTCCGAACTGGACCCGCAGCTAGAACGTAACTATGTGTTTTACCTTTTTATTATGTTTTAAACTAGAGGCGCTGTGAATTATGGGACTGCTCTGACATATATGATAGTTGGCATCTAAATGAGTAGGAAACAGTGGGTTTGGTGTCATAATGACATCTAATTGACTGATGGACACTGACTTGCTAGTTGACTTTTGTACATTTGCAATATGTTTAAACAGAGAGGGACCATCACCAAAATGGCATTCTGAAATCAACACAAAAAATGGCATCACCATAGTCTCCAGACTGTGCTGAGTTCAACGAGCTATCCCGCTTGACCGTAGCTCGCTCGGTCTAGGCGCAGCAACCATTAGAATATTAGGCCCAAAATGAAGCCTGCCCCACAATGTCATTTGCTTTTGAGTGACAGTGAGAGAACCGTTAGGGTGAGAAGAAAAATTCCACCATAGGAATGTTCCTAAGGTCCTCCCGATCTGAACAAGCCTAACCTTGACCGTGTGGCATTAACCCTTAACAGTAAAACAGTGTTTTTTGATCTCACAGATTACAGTGTCATCTCTCCCCATAGGAATACATTGCCTGCACCCCTAATTTCAACCTGAGGCCTATGTGGGTTATGAATGCCGTATGAACCTGTCTTCGGTACCAGTCCATCAGGCCACTATGAGGTCTACCTGTGTTGATTCTAAGCTTCCTGGACCAACCGGAAGTGGTTAAAATGCCCCTAAAAGTGTTTACCCATACAATGCATGCAGTTTGATAGACATAGTGCATTCAACCCTGTGTAGATCAGTCAATTCTTAACGTAAGGACTTAAAACTCAGGATTCTGTAACAGCATACCCCAATGAGGATATGTGTTGATTTATAACTTCCTGTGCCAACCGGAAGTGCCATAATTGGTGTCTCAGGGGCTGTTTCGAAGGGTTAAAAAAGTCTGATCTGTCCAAAACTTCATATGTGTGATTAGGCAACCCCCATGAACTGTAAATCAGTCATTTTTCCCCAAAAAAATCAAAGGAAAAAAAATTGCACTAAAACACAACTTGGATGGAGGGACGTATTGGGGTGCGTAGAGACAGACAGTGGCTCCAATAGTTAGCTTTGTTGGAGCTAAAAAAGAACCGTCGGACCTAGAGTTCCGAAACTTTAGAAACCTGTTCTAGACCTCCCGTAGATGGTGCGTGGTGAGTTACGTGGCTCTAGAAGGTTCTCGGACCGAGAAACAGCCTCGTACATTTGAAATAACTTCAATTCATTTTTGCATCACGAAAATGACGACATTTAGAAATGTCCCAGAGTCGCAAGACTAGGTGCATTGCGAACGTCTCGGCCCATATAGACAGACCCCAACGTTTCTGTCCGATATCTCATTCAAGGACCCCGTAGCAAGTCATGGAAAATAGTGGATTTTCAGCACCAATTAGGGTTTTTCTCGGACACCAAATGACCTATCGAGCCGAAACTTGGGATTCGGGGTCGCCTCAGCTAGGCCAACACATAACATAAGAAATGGACCCGCAGCTAGAACGTAACTACGTGTTTTATGGTTTTTTTATGGTTTGTACCGAAGGCGTTGTGAATTTTGGGCCAGCTCTGAAGTATGTAATAGTTGGCTACTAAACGAGTTGGAAAAAGTGGGTTTGGTGTCAGTTTGTATCAGTTTGGTGGTCAGAATGATATCTAATTGACTGATGGACTCTTGTCCACTTGACTCTTGTACATTTGCAATATGATTCTATAGTGAAAAAACATCACCAAAAGCGACATTCTGAAATCAACCCAAACGAGCGATTGAGATGACCCAGAATCACTGCAAAGCCATCCCGAGTTCATCGGGCCAGTCAATTTCACATTCCTGCAGGATTTTTATAGCATGACAAATTCGTGATGGTACCTGCCCATTAAAACATATTGCAAATGCACAGTGACTTTGAAAAAGTAAGAAACAAAAAAAAATACATCTAAAATTTTTTGAGCATGACAAATTCGTGATGGTACCTGCCCATTGAAACATATTCCAAATGCACAGTGACTTTGAAAAAGTAAGGAAACAAAAAAAATACATCTAAAAAATTTTGAGCATGACAAATTCGTGATGGTACCTGCCCATTGAAACATATTGCAAATGCACAGTGACTTTGAAAAAGTAAGGAAACATAAACAAATTCGATAAACAAATTCGTGATGGTACCTGCCCATTAAAACATATTCCAAATGCACAGTGACTTTGAAAAAGTAAGAAACCAAAAAAAATACATCTAAAATTTTTTGAGCATGACAAATTCGTGATGGTACCTGCCCATTGAAACATATTGCAAATGCACAGTGACTTTGAAAAAGTAAGGAAACATAAACAAATTCGATAAACAAATTCGTGATGGTACCTGCCCATTAAAACATATTCCAAATGCACAGTGACTTTGAAAAAGTAAGAAACAAAAAAAAATACATCTAAAAAATTTTGAGCATGACAAATTCGTGATGGTACCTGCCCATTGAAACATATTGCAAATGCACAGTGACTTTGAAAAAGTAAGGAAACATAAACAAATTCGATAAACAAATTCGTGATGGTACCTGCCCATTAAAACATATTCCAAATGCACAGTGACTTTGAAAAAGTAAGAAACCAAAAAAAATACATCTAAAATTTTTTGAGCATGACAAATTCGTGATGGTACCTGCCCATTGAAACATATTGCAAATGCACAGTGACTTTGAAAAAGTAAGGAAACAAACAAATTCGATAAACAAATTCGTGATGGTACCTGCCCATTAAAACATATTCCAAATGCACAGTGACTTTGAAAAAGTAAGAAACCAAAAAAAATACATCTAAAATTTTTTGAGCATGACAAATTCGTGATGGTACCTGCCCATTGAAACATATTCCAAATGCACAGTGACTTTGAAAAAGTAAGGAAACATAAACAAATTCGATAAACAAATTCGTGATGGTACCTGCCCATTAAAACATATTCCAAATGCACAGTGACTTTGAAAAAGTAAGAAACCAAAAAAAATACATCTAAAATTTTTTGAGCATGACAAATTCGTGATGGTACCTGCCCATTGAAACATATTGCAAATGCACAGTGACTTTGAAAAAGTAAGGAAACAAACAAATTCGATAAACAAATTCGTGATGGTACCTGCCCATTAAAACATATTCCAAATGCACAGTGACTTTGAAAAAGTAAGAAACCAAAAAAAATACATCTAAAATTTTTTGAGCATGACAAATTCGTGATGGTACCTGCCCATTGAAACATATTGCAAATGCACAGTGACTTTGAAAAAGTAAGGAAACATAAACAAATTCGATAAACAAATTCGTGATGGTACCTGCCCATTAAAACATATTCCAAATGCACAGTGACTTTGAAAAAGTAAGAAACCAAAAAAAATACATCTAAAATTTTTTGAGCATGACAAATTCGTGATGGTACCTGCCCATTGAAACATATTGCAAATGCACAGTGACTTTGAAAAAGTAAGGAAACAAACAAATTCGATAAACAAATTCGTGATGGTACCTGCCCATTAAAACATATTCCAAATGCACAGTGACTTTGAAAAAGTAAGAAACCAAAAAAAATACATCTAAAATTTTTTGAGCATGACAAATTCGTGATGGTACCTGCCCATTGAAACATATTGCAAATGCACAGTGACTTTGAAAAAGTAAGGAAACATAAACAAATTCGATAAACAAATTCGTGATGGTACCTGCCCATTAAAACATATTCCAAATGCACAGTGACTTTGAAAAAGTAAGAAACCAAAAAAAATACATCTAAAATTTTTTGAGCATGACAAATTCGTGATGGTACCTGCCCATTGAAACATATTGCAAATGCACAGTGACTTTGAAAAAGTAAGGAAACAAACAAATTCGATAAACAAATTCGTGATGGTACCTGCCCATTAAAACATATTCCAAATGCACAGTGACTTTGAAAAAGTAAGAAACCAAAAAAAATACATCTAAAATTTTTTGAGCATGACAAATTCGTGATGGTACCTGCCCATTGAAACATATTGCAAATGCACAGTGACTTTGAAAAAGTAAGGAAACATAAACAAATTCGATAAACAAATTCGTGATGGTACCTGCCCATTAAAACATATTCCAAATGCACAGTGACTTTGAAAAAGTAAGAAACAAAAAAAAATACATCTAAAATTTTTTGAGCATGACAAATTCGTGATGGTACCTGCCCATTGAAACATATTGCAAATGCACAGTGACTTTGAAAAAGTAAGGAAACAAACAAATTCGATAAACAAATTCGTGATGGTACCTGCCCATTAAAACATATTCCAAATGCACAGTGACTTTGAAAAAGTAAGAAACCAAAAAAAATACATCTAAAATTTTTTGAGCATGACAAATTCGTGATGGTACCTGCCCATTGAAACATATTGCAAATGCACAGTGACTTTGAAAAAGTAAGGAAACATAAACAAATTCGATAAACAAATTCGTGATGGTACCTGCCCATTAAAACATATTCCAAATGCACAGTGACTTTGAAAAAGTAAGAAACCAAAAAAAATACATCTAAAATTTTTTGAGCATGACAAATTCGTGATGGTACCTGCCCATTGAAACATATTGCAAATGCACAGTGACTTTGAAAAAGTAAGGAAACAAACAAATTCGATAAACAAATTCGTGATGGTACCTGCCCATTAAAACATATTCCAAATGCACAGTGACTTTGAAAAAGTAAGAAACCAAAAAAAATACATCTAAAATTTTTTGAGCATGACAAATTCGTGATGGTACCTGCCCATTGAAACATATTGCAAATGCACAGTGACTTTGAAAAAGTAAGGAAACATAAACAAATTCGATAAACAAATTCGTGATGGTACCTGCCCATTAAAACATATTCCAAATGCACAGTGACTTTGAAAAAGTAAGAAACCAAAAAAAATACATCTAAAATTTTTTGAGCATGACAAATTCGTGATGGTACCTGCCCATTGAAACATATTGCAAATGCACAGTGACTTTGAAAAAGTAAGGAAACAAACAAATTCGATAAACAAATTCGTGATGGTACCTGCCCATTAAAACATATTCCAAATGCACAGTGACTTTGAAAAAGTAAGAAACCAAAAAAAATACATCTAAAATTTTTTGAGCATGACAAATTCGTGATGGTACCTGCCCATTGAAACATATTGCAAATGCACAGTGACTTTGAAAAAGTAAGGAAACAAACAAATTCGATAAACAAATTCGTGATGGTACCTGCCCATTAAAACATATTCCAAATGCACAGTGACTTTGAAAAAGTAAGAAACCAAAAAAAATACATCTAAAATTTTTTGAGCATGACAAATTCGTGATGGTACCTGCCCATTGAAACATATTGCAAATGCACAGTGACTTTGAAAAAGTAAGGAAACAAACAAATTCGATAAACAAATTCGTGATGGTACCTGCCCATTAAAACATATTCCAAATGCACAGTGACTTTGAAAAAGTAAGAAACCAAAAAAAATACATCTAAAATTTTTTGAGCATGACAAATTCGTGATGGTACCTGCCCATTGAAACATATTGCAAATGCACAGTGACTTTGAAAAAGTAAGGAAACATAAACAAATTCGATAAACAAATTCGTGATGGTACCTGCCCATTAAAACATATTCCAAATGCACAGTGACTTTGAAAAAGTAAGAAACAAAAAAAAATACATCTAAAATTTTTTGAGCATGACAAATTCGTGATGGTACCTGCCCATTGAAACATATTGCAAATGCACAGTGACTTTGAAAAAGTAAGGAAACATAAACAAATTCGATAAACAAATTCGTGATGGTACCTGCCCATTAAAACATATTCCAAATGCACAGTGACTTTGAAAAAGTAAGAAACAAAAAAAAATACATCTAAAAAATTTTGAGCATGACAAATTCGTGATGGTACCTGCCCATTGAAACATATTGCAAATGCACAGTGACTTTGAAAAAGTAAGGAAACATAAACAAATTCGATAAACAAATTCGTGATGGTACCTGCCCATTAAAACATATTCCAAATGCACAGTGACTTTGAAAAAGTAAGAAACCAAAAAAAATACATCTAAAATTTTTTGAGCATGACAAATTCGTGATGGTACCTGCCCATTGAAACATATTGCAAATGCACAGTGACTTTGAAAAAGTAAGGAAACAAACAAATTCGATAAACAAATTCGTGATGGTACCTGCCCATTAAAACATATTCCAAATGCACAGTGACTTTGAAAAAGTAAGAAACCAAAAAAAATACATCTAAAATTTTTTGAGCATGACAAATTCGTGATGGTACCTGCCCATTGAAACATATTGCAAATGCACAGTGACTTTGAAAAAGTAAGGAAACATAAACAAATTCGATAAACAAATTCGTGATGGTACCTGCCCATTAAAACATATTCCAAATGCACAGTGACTTTGAAAAAGTAAGAAACAAAAAAAAATACATCTAAAATATTTTGAGCATGACAAATTCGTGATGGTACCTGCCCATTAAAACATATTCCAAATGCACAGTGACTTTGAAAAAGTAAGAAACAAAAAAAAATACATCTAAAATTTTTTGAGCATGACAAATTCGTGATGGTACCTGCCCATTGAAACATATTGCAAATGCACAGTGACTTTGAAAAAGTAAGGAAACATAAACAAATTCGATAAACAAATTTGTGATGGTACCTGCCCATTAAAACATATTGCAAATGCACAGTGACTTTGAAAAAGTAAGGAAACATAAACAAAAAAACATCCCAAAAAATGTTGGGTAACCAGCTGCATATTTTAGATCACAAGCTTGAATTTTGAGCATGACAAATTCGTGATGGTACCTGCCCATTAAAACATATTGCAAATGGACAGTGACTTTGAAAAAGTAAGGAAACATAAACAAAAAAACATCCCAAAATTTTTTTTGGGGGTTACCAGTTGCATATTTTAGATCACCAGGTGCACATTTCAGGTCACCAGGTGCACATTTCAGATCACCAGGTGCACGGAGGAAAATATTTACTTTTGACTTTGACTTTTGACTTCCTATGACATCATATTGCAAATGGAGAAAACATATGCCTTATGCACAAGTAAAACAAAAAGAAATATGTAATACAAGTTGACCAAGGTATAGTTTGAGCAAAGTAAAGTTTGAATTTTGAGCATGACAAATTCGTGATGGTACCTGCCCATTAAAACATATTGCAAATGGACAGTGACTTTGAAAAAGTAAGGAAACATAAACAAAAAAACATCCCAAAATTTTTTTTTTGGGTTACCAGTTGCATATTTTAGATCACCAGGTGCACATTTCAGGTCACCAGGTGCACATTTCAGATCACCAGGTGCACGGAGGAAAATATTTACTTTTGACTTTGACTTTTGACTTCCTATGACATCATATTGCAAATGGAGAAAACATATGCCTTATGCACAAGTAAAACAAAAAGAAATATGTAATACAAGTTGACCAAGGTATAGTTTGAGCAAAGTAAAGTTTGAATTTTGAGCATGACAAATTCGTGATGGTACCTGCCCATTAAAACATATTGCAAATGGACAGTGACTTTGAAAAAGTAAGGAAACATAAACAAAAAAACATCCCAAAATTTTTTTTTTGGGTTACCAGTTGCATATTTTAGATCACCAGGTGCACATTTCAGGTCACCAGGTGCACATTTCAGATCACCAGGTGCACGGAGGAAAATATTTACTTTTGACTTTGACTTTTGACTTCCTATGACATCATATTGCAAATGGAGAAAACATATGCCTTATGCACAAGTAAAACAAAAAGAAATATGTAATACAAGTTGACCAAGGTATAGTTTGAGCAAAGTAAAGTTTGAATTTTGAGCATGACAAATTCGTGATGGTATCTGCCCATTAAAACATATTGCAAATGCACAGTGACTTTGAAAAAGTAAGGAAACATAAACAAAAAAAATCAAAAACATTTTGTTGCACATTTTAGATCATCAGTTGCACGGAGGAAAATCGTTACTTTTGACTTTGACTTTTGACTTCCTATGACATCATATTGCCAATGGAGAAAACATATGCCTTATGCACAAGTAAAAAAAAATATATATATATGATAATAAAGTATGACTAAAGTATGTTGATAAAGTTCTTATATATGTGTAATTGACACAAAAATCGAAAGAATTTTGAAAAAAGGTCCAGAAAGCACTTTTTTAAGGATGTGTGAAGTTTTTTACCAAATTTTGACATTTTTGACTTTTGACTTTTGACTTCCTATGAAATCATATTGCAAATGGACAAAACATATGCCTTATGCGCATGTACTTAAAAAATATATATATATGATGACAAAAGTATACTCATACAGTTCTTACACATGTGTAATTGACAAAAAACTCGAAAGAATTTCGAAAAAAGGTCCAGAAAGCACTTTTTTAAGGGGTTTTAAGTTTTTTTTTTTTTATTTCATTTTTCAAAATTTGGCTTTTGGATGTTGACTTGGATGTCATTTGCAATATGAAATGCCCCGGTGGAACGCACACGCCCCCTATTGGAATTTTGAAGTGTTACAATTGGCAATTGCCATATGGCATTTGCAATATACTTTGCATGAATCAACGCCAAATTGGGTGGTATTGACCATCGTGTACATGGTTTATCCAATGCCAATATACCGCCATTTGTTTTTGTCCAAATCAGGGGGGTATTCCCTTACACACTTAGAAATGTTACGTTTTGAACAACTTCGAAATTTGACATTTGAGAAACATGGATGAACGTCTAATTCTGACATGAGACTGTGAGAGCTGGTAGGTGTGGCTGGTAGGAAGGAGGTAGAGGCTGTTATCTGTGGCACATGCATTATTAATATGATTACAGTAGTCTGGCAGTAGAAAGCTTATCATGCTCCTAATTTGCTTTACCAGGCCACAGCTCTAGACAGGCTTACTGAGCTTCACCCTACAGCTACACATACATTAGAGCATATATCTCCCTGTCTCTCTCTCTCTCTCTCTCTCTCTCTCTTTCACGCTCTCTCTCTCTCTTTCACGCTCTCTCTCTCTCTCTGTGTCTTTCTCTCACACTGAGCTACACCCTACAGCTACACATACATTAGAGCATATATCTCCCTGTCTCTCTCTCTCTCTCTCTCTCTCTCTCTTTCACGCTCTCTCTCTCTCTTTCACGCTCTCTCTCTCTCTCTGTGTCTTTCTCTCACACTGAGCTACACCCTACAGCTACACATACATTAGAGCATATATCTCCCTGTCTCTCTCTCTCTCTCTCTCTCTCTCTCTGTGTCTTTCTCTCACACTGAGCTACACCCCACAGCTACAGTATCAGATATCCTGTTTATTTAAAATGTTACTGTGACTCATAGCATGTGTGTGTTTGCAAGAGGAAAATTATGCCGTACTGTACGAAATACAATATGTAAATCCACTCAAAGACGGATGCACATGCACAAGCATGCCTCCTTCATTTCCTCCACCTCATTTTCTCTTTCCTTCCTATGTCTCTAGAAATCTATTTTACTCGCCATTTTTCCATATCTCACGCTCCAATTCTGTTCTTTCGGATGATCCCGCTATCTCTCTCGCTCTAATTCTCTCTGCTCCTTGACCTTCTCCTCCCCTCCCTTCTTCCATCCCTCTCTCACTCATCCACTCTGTCCCTCAGGCCTTGTATCATTCTGCCGATCGATACATTCCTTGACATAATAAGGTAGGAAAGTAAATTGAAGATCCATCTCTCTTGTTCTTTCAGTCATTTTCTCTCTCTTTTCCTTTTATTTAATTCTCTCTGTCTCTGGCAGGTATCCACCACCGGCTCTCTATTATAGAGGAACAGGAGGAGTATAACTGAGTTGTAGAAACCCCTAGAACACGAAAATATATTCAAACACACTCAAACCAGTCTTTGTCAACTATATTTTTGAATCCCAAAGTTTTTACTAATAAGGAAAGCAAAGCTTATTTTATGTCTTAAAGCACGAGGAGAGCAAAGCTTATTTTATGTCTTAAAGCACGAGGAGAGCAAAGCCTATTTTATGTCTTAAAGCACGAGGAGAGCAAAGCTTATTTTATGTCTTAAAGCACGAGGAGAGCAAAGCTTATTTTATGTCTTCCTGTCTCTATGCTACCACACTTTATGAGCATATCTCTTGAAACTACTAACGCATGCACGCACGCTACACATGCATGTCACACACACACACACACACACACACACACACACACACACACACACACACATACACACACACACAAACACACACACACACACACACGCACACACACACACACACACCCCATGGCTATGTCACATGATTAGCATTATCCCCTCTTGAGTCTGAAACGGTGTCTCAGCTATCAGCTTAACTTGGAGAGAGAGATGGGGGTGAGAGAGAGAGTGAAAGAATATAAAGGGAGAGAGAGAGAGGGAGAGAGGGAGGGAGGGAGACAGAGAGAGAGATGGAAGAGAGAGAAATAATATAGAGGGAGAGAGAGACAGAGTGAGAGAAGGGAGAGAACAAGATTGAGATATACAGAGAGAGGGAGCGGGAGAGAAAGAGAAAGAGAGGGAAGAAGAAGAAGAGAGATAAAGAGGTAGAGTATATTTCTAAGTAAGTTTCTATCTAGCGTTGAGACTGTCAGGTTGATATTTTTGCGGGGCTCCTTTAAAGAATGAAGGATGGAGGATATAAGGAATGCAGAGATTTAAACAGAGGATAAAATACACGGAGAGAATGAATTAAGAGATTAAGAGGGAGGTCACTCTGTGTAATGCTTTACATCCACATAACATTTCCTACACATTAGTTTAATACCAAATGGCACCCTATTCTATTGATAGTGGCGCTAGGTAGCCTAGAGCGTTGGGCCAGCCTAGAGCGTTGGGCCAGCCTAGAGCGTTGGGCCAGTAACCGAAAGGTACAAATCTGTCATTCTGTCCCTGAGCAGTTAATCCACTGTTCCCCGGACACCGAAGATGTGGATGTCAATAATGGCATCCACCCCCACCTCTCTGATATAGGGGGGTTGGGTTAAATGCGGAAGACGCATTTCAGTTGAATGCATTAAGTTGTACAACTGACTAGGTCTTTCCCTTACTGTTGACCAGGGCTCTAAGGGAGATAGAGAGTAGTGATCAAAAGTAGTGCACTATATGTTAAGTTCATGTTTTAAGTATCCCTATATTTCTGTTATTCCGGTGCTATCACTTTGTTATTAGTACTCCTGCGCTGTAGTCTCACTGTTGGTGGACCTGGCCTGAGCGCTAAGACAACCATATATTGTGGAAATACGGTTTGATAAATGTTGTGTAACTGGAACCTAGTTGTTGTGTCATTTTAAGTTAACACTACAGTATTTGGGAATAGGGGGTCATTTGGGATGCAGATATGAGACATACAGTTGAAGTCGGAAGTTTACATACACTAAGGTTGGAGTCATTCAAAATAATTTTTCTAACACTCCACAAATGTCTTGTTAGGACAAAAGTTGGTTAGGACATCTACTTTGTGCATGACACAAGCAATTTTTCCAACAATTGTTTACAGATAGATTATTTCACTTATAATTCACTGTATCACAATTCCAGTGGGTCAGAAGTTTACATACACTAAGTTGACTGTGCCTTTAAACAGCTTGGGAAATTCCAGAAAATGATGTCATGGCTTTAGAAGCTTCTGATAGGCTAATTGACATAATTTGGAGGTGTACCTGTGGATGTATTTCAAGGCCTACCTTCAAGCTCAGTGCCTCTTTGCTTGACATCATGGGAAAATCAAAAGAAATCAGCCAAGACCTCAAAAAAACAATTGTAGAAGTCCACAAGTCTGATTCATCCTTGGGAGCAATTTCCAAACGCCTGAAGGTACCACATTCATCTGTAAAACAATAGTTCCGCAAGTATAAACATCATGGGACCACGCAGCCGTCATACCACTCAGGAAGGAGACGCATTATGTCTCCTAGAGATGAATGTACTTTGGTGCAAAAAGTTCAAATCAACCCCAGAACAACAGTAAAGGACCTTATGAAGATGCTGGAGGAAACAGGTACAAAAGTATCTATGTCCACAGTAAAACGAGTCCTATATCGACATAATCTGAAAGGCCGCTCAGCAAGGAAGAAGCCACTGCTCCAAAACCGCCATAAAAAAGCCAGACTACTGTTTGCAACTGCACTTAGGGACAAAGATCGTACTTTTCTGGTCTGTTGAAACAAAAATATAACTTTTTTTCCATAATAACCATCGTTATGCTTGGAGGAAAAAGATGGAGGCTTGCAAGCCGAAAAACACCATCCCAACCGTGAAGCATGGGGGTGGCAGCATCATGTTGTGTGGTGTTTGCTGCAGGAGGGACTGGTGCACTTCACAAAATAGATGACCTCATGAGGTTGGAAAATCATGTGGATATATTGAAGCAACATCTCAAGACATCAGTCAGGAAGTTAAAGCTTGGTCGCAAATTGGTCTTCCAAATGGACAATGATCCCAAGCATACTTCCAAAGTTGTGGTAAAATGGCTGAAGGACAGCAAAGTCAAGGTATTGGAGTGGCCATCACAAAGCCCTGGCCTCAATCCCATAGAAAATTTGTGGGCAGAACTGAAAAAGCATGTGCGAGCAAGGAGGCCTACAAACCTGACTCAGTTACACCAGCTCTGTCAGGGAGGAATGGGCCAAAATCCACCCAATTTACTATGTGAAGCTTGTGGAAGGCTACCTGAAACGGTTGACCCAAGTTAAACAATTTAAAGGCAATGCTACCAAATACGAACTGAGTATATGTGATGAAAGAAATAAAAGCTGAAATAAATCCTTCTCTCTACTATTTTACATTTTACATTCTTAAAATAAAGTGGTGATCCTTACTGACCTAAGACAGGACATTTTTACTAGGATTAAGTGTCAGGAATTGTGAAAACAGTTTAAATGTATTTGGCTAAGGTGTATGTAAACATCCGGCTTCAACTGTATGTGGGTGACAGTGATGCCCTACATGATAGATGTGGAGGACATAACTGCAGTGGAATATGAGTCTTTCTGTCTATGAATCAGTTATGGATTTTGATATAAGAAAGTCAACATAGAAAAAATTCAATGAGGGTTTTTGTGTGTGAGCATGTGTGTGTCCGAGTGTGCGTGCATGTGTGTGTGCATGTGTGTGTGTGTGTGTATGTGCATGTGTGTACGCATATGTGTGTGTGTGTGTATGTGCATGTGCGCAAATGTGTGCGTGTGTGTGTGTGTTTGTGCATGTATGTGCGCATGTGTGTTTTGTGTAGTTGCAGCTGTGGCCTAATTGAGATTTATACCCTGTCGTGTTTGGCCAACAGGCAAGGGGAAATTCACTGCTCCAACCGGGTCTGTCACAGCAGCTAAGCCTGTCTGACTTCTTTACGTGACACACACACACACACACACACACACACACACACACACACACACACACACACACACACACACACACACACACACACACACACACACACACACACACACGCGCGCGCATGCACACATGCACTCTGCCTTGCTCTAGGATAATGATCCAGGTTGTGATTTCTCATATCCTTCCTCCCACGCCAGAATTTTTCTGCTCCTGGGAGCAGAAAACCGGAGCTCCCCGTCTCCTCTCATCTCATCTCCGCCTCTCACTGCACTTGCCATGCATCTCTCCCCTGTGTGTGAGCTTGTGTGTTTGTGTGTGTGTGTGTGTGAAGGTTGGTGCCTTCAGCCTAATTATTGTATGTCTACCCTTACGTGTCTCTGATGTGCTGATGTGTGATATGGTGCTAACTGGAAATAACTGTGTTTTCTGGTTAGGTTTTTGTGTACCTGTGTACCTGTGTACCTGTGTGTGTACGGTTCTGTCTGTGGTTGTGAATGTGCGTCAACAGTAGGTGTGTGTTTTAGTGTGTGTTCTTGTGAATGTGTACGTGCATCTGCATGTGTCTGTGTGTGTCTTTATATCTCTGTCTGTGTGTGTATTTGTGTGTGTGTGTTGTTGATGCTGGTGAATTTGTGCTCTGTGACAAATAGCTAATCTCTGTGGGAATGTGTGGGAGGGATTCTACTTCAAGAGCATGTCGGAGCTATTAGAGTTAGCCTGAAACACACCCACATGCACGCACGCACGCACGCACGCACGCACGCACACACACACACACACACACACACACACACACACACACACACACACACACACACACACACTGAATATCTCTGATATTCTACATTCTCATATTGAGTCCTACTCATTATTTCCAGACACACAGTAGAAACGATTGGGTCTCATTCAATCAAATCCTGTGACCTGATTTCCTAGTCATCATAACCCTGGCTACAAGAATGTACATTCATATAGCTGTCTGGGTTCAGGTTTTGACAGGCAAAAAGGTTTCTTCGCCATTCGGACAGTTCTTGAGTCATATTACGTAGTTTTTCTTTTTTTATGATTGCGGATAATCTGTACAAATATGTTTTTCCTGTCTTTTTGTTGTCTTTCCTGCCTTGTTAGACCAGCCAAATACTGCACACAAATTGACCTACAGTATTGTGATGAATCTTTGTATTTGTCTTTTTAAGGCTGCACAGCTGAATGCTCAATGCTGGAAACACTCAGCTACTCGGTTTGTTGCTTTTGACAAAAAAACATACGTTTTTTTGCATGAATTCCGCGATGCGGTTAGCTTTCAACGTCTAGGACTGTTATTTGTTGTCCCCGAAATCCCGCTTAACAGACAGTTTGAAGCCTACTTGACAGAGACGCTAACCTTAGCTAGCTAAGCTAAGCTGCTAGCCATCATCTAAGGATTTTCCGAATCTTGGAACGCCTCTTCCCATGCAGGCCTCCCCATTCAGAGGAAAAGGCCAACGCTTCCTGCCATGACCGAACCAGCAGACTCAGACCAGTTCCACAACGCTGTCTCCCTGCAAGGAGCCACCATTGGACAACACGAGGAGTTACTGCAATGTCTTATGTAGAGACTCAATACCCTTGCAGAACACCATGACCAGGCGTTTCCCCACTGGGCAGCAGGTCACACACGAAATCTCCCAGCCTACCCCACTGGCGGAGCTGGGCATCCCCACTCAGCCCCTCTCCATTCCCATGGATGTTAGAGTGCTGGACGGACGCTCTATAGGCCAGGTCACTCACAATACCACTCCCATCAACCTACGAGTGTCAGGGAACCACAGCGAGAAAATCCAATTTGTACTCATTAAGTCTCCTCAGGTTCCGGTGGTATTGGGATTCTCTTGGCTCCAGCGACACAATCCCATCATTGACTGGACTTCTGGTGACATTATGGGTTGGAGCCCGTTCTTCCACGCCCATTGTCTGAAGTCAGCGCATCCTGCCCCGGGATGTTTTCCTGTGGGCTCGGAAGTTACCCCGGACCTCTCTGCCATGTATTCTTTGTCGGGTCCGGAGACCAAGGCTATGGAAACCTACATTGAGGACTGTCTAGCTGCAGGGTTCATACATACTTCTGCCTCCGGTGCAGGGTTCTTCTTTGTGGAGAAGGAAGACAAAACCCTGCATCCATGCATTGTCTACCGGGGCCTCAACGACATCACGGTGACGAACTGCTACCCGCTACCCTCAACTCCTCTGCCTTCGAGTCGCTCCAGGGGGCCACCGTGTTCTCCAAGCTGGACCTACAGAACGCCTATCACCTGGTGCGGATACAGGAAGGGGATGAGTGGAAGACTGTCTTCAACACGGCCAGCGGTCACTATGAGTATCTGGTCATACCATTTTGCCTTACCAATGCCCCAGCTGTGTTCCAGGCTCTTGTTAATGATGATCTCCGCGACTTGTTGAATCGGTTCATTTTCGTCTACCTCGATGACTTCCTCGTCTTCTCCCCCTTCACCCAAGAACACATGCTCCACGTCCGACAGGTTCTCCAACGCCTCCTGGAGAACCAGCTTTTTGTAAAAGCGGAGAAGTGCGAATTCCATCACTCCACCATCCCCTTCCTGGGTTACATCATCGCTGCAGGGAGTGTAAAGATGGATCCCGGGAAGGTGAGAGTGGTGGTGGATTGGCCCCATCGTACATCCAGGGTGCAGCTGCAATGTTTCCTGGGATTCGCAAACTTTTAGATAACCGGATGTTTGTGCCTGACGCTGTCCGCTCCTCAGTTCTGGAGTGGGCCCACTCCTCCAGGCTTGCCTGCCACCAGGGATCCCATTGGACCATTGGCCTACCATGGTCCCGGACGTCTCCGCGTCTGTGGCTGCCTGCAAGGTCTGTGCGCAGAACAAGACTCCTCAGCAAGCTCCGGCTGGTCTTCTTCAACAACTGCCTGTCCCTCACCATCCCTGGTCTCACATATCCCTGGATTTCATTACGGGTCTTCCCCCGTCTGATGGCAACACCGCCATCCTGACAGTAGCGAACGTCCTTGGTTGCTATGATAGCCAATTAACTTTAGCTAGCTAAGTAACCCTAGTCAACGTAAGACCGTAACGTTAGCTAACGTGTATGGCCAGTTCATGCAGCACAATATGTCATACATTCTTACACAAAACATAACTAGTTAGTTAATGTTAGTCACATTAAGTTTAAAACCACCACATTTTGGGAAACTGCCATACTAATCACTTTCATTTGCATTGCACAGACTAAGCTACGGGGTAGCCATATTTCAGACAGGACAAACACTGCAGTTAGCTACGCTACATTTCTTAAGAACAACCAAGACCTCAGCACAAACCACAGCCACAAAAACAAATTGTTTTGTTAAGAAACAGTAAGTTAGCTACGGTGGACAGTCGTGGTCGGTACTGTTAAAGATGAGGCAGGACATTTTATTTGTACTTTTTATGAGCAAGGCCTTATTTCTATTACAGCATATTGGATGACTGTCAATGTAACATTGATAGGTTTAGACTGTTACATGAAACTAGAATTTCCCTATACCCATCATGAGTTTGCTGCAACCTTGCATATGAATGAAAGTTTACAACATCGAGAGAAATTAGAGTAATCAAGGTGACTGACAGTGACACATTCAATACTGCCTTGCACACTCTTGCCTGCATCTAGCTGATCTAGGTTGTAATCATTAGTCCAACAGTTGCAAATTAGAATTTCTATTGGACAAATTCAGGTATGTTTAACTCCAATCCGTTTAAGAATTTTTCAACAGAATTGGTGGAATGAATAGACCCCTGATCACACGCAAACATGGCCAAAATTTTGCCACTGTAGGATAGGAAACATTGTCACCACCGATAAATCTACGAAAATCAATCATTTCAAAAAGCATTTTTCTACAGCTGGCCATGCTTTCCACCTGGCTACCTCTACCCTGGCCAAAATCTCAGCACCCACTGCAGCAACTTGCCCAAGCCCCCCACCCCCACCCCCGCTTCTCCTTCACCCAAATCCAGACAGCTGATGTTCTGAAAGAGATGCAAAATCTGGATCCCTACAAATCAGCTGGGCTAGACAATCTGGACCCTCTCTTTCTAAAATGATCCGCAGAAATATTTGCCATCCCAATTACTAGCCTATTCAACCTCTTTTTCGTATCGTCTGAGATCCCCAAAGGGGGAGACACTCTAGACCCAAACTGTTACAGACCTATGTCCATCCTGCCCTGCCTTTATAAAATCTTTGACAGCCAAGTTAACAAACAGATCACCGACCATTTCGAATCCCACCATACCTTCTCCACTATGCAATCTGGTTTCCAAGCTGGTCATGGGTGCACCTCAGCCACGCTCAATGTCCTAAACAATATCATAACCGCCATAGATAAAAGACAGTACTGTGTAGCCGTCTTCATCGACCTGGCTTTCGACTCTGTCAATAACCGCATTCTTATCGGCAGACTCAATAGCCTTGGCTTCTCAAATGACTGCCTCGCCTGGTTCACCAACTACTTCTCAGAAAGAGTTCAGTATGTCAAATCGGAGGGCCTGTTGTCCAGACCTCTGGCAGTCTCTATGAACCCCACAGGGTTCAATTCTCGGGCCGACTCTTTTCTCTGCTACTATCAATGATGTCGCCCTTGCTGTTGGTGATTCTCTGATCCACCTCTACGCAGACAACGCCATTCTGTAAACATCTGGCCCTTCTTTGGATACTGTGCTAACAAACCTCCAAATGAGCTTCAATGCCATACAACACTCCTTCCAACCGCTTTTAAATGGTAGTAAAACTAAGTGCATGCTCTTCAACCGATAGCTGCCCTCGCCTTCCTGCCCGACTAGCATCACTACTCTGTACGGTTCTGACTTAGAATATGTGGACAACTACAAATACCCAGGTGTCTGGTTAGACTGTAAACTCTCCTTCCAGACTCACATTAAGAATCTCCAATACAAAATTAAATCTTGAATCGGCTTCCTATTCGCAACAAAGCATCCTTCGCTCATTCTGCCAAACATACCCCCGTAAAATTGACTATCCTACCAATCCTTGACTTCACTGATGTCATTTACAAAATAGCCTCCAACACTCTACTCAGCAAATTGGATGTAATCTATCACAGTGCCATCTGTTTTGTCACCAAAGCCACATATACTACCCACCACTGCGACCTGTATGCTCTCGTTGGCTGGCCCTCGCTTCATATTCGTCGACAAATCCACTGGCTCCAGGTCATCTATAAGTCTTTGCTAGGTAAAGCCCTGCCTTATCTCAGCTCACTGGTCACCATAGCAGCACCCACCCGTAGCATGCTCTCCAGCAGTATATTTCACTGGTCATCCCCAAAGCCAACTCCTCCTTTGGCTGCCTTTCCTTCCAGTTCTCTACTGCCAATGACTGGAACAAATTGCAATAATCACAGAAGCTGGAGTCTTATATCTCCCTCACTAACTTCAAGCATCAACTGTCAGAGCATTGCACCTGTACATAGTCCATCTGTAAATAGCCCACCCAACTACCTCATTACCATATTGTTATTTCTTTTTTGCTCCTTTGCACCCCAGTATCTATACTTGCACATTCACCTTCTGCACATCTATCACTCCAGTGTTTAATTGCTAAATTGTCCTTATTTCGCCCCTATGGCCTATTTATTGCCTTACCTCCTTAATCTTGCTACATTTGCACACACTGTATATAGACCTTTCTATTGTGTTATTGACTGTATGTTTGTCTATGTGTAACTCTGTGTTGTTTGTGTCACACTGCTTTGCTTTAATTTACCAGGTCGCAGTTCTAAATGAGAACTTGTTCTCAGCTGGCCTACCTGGTTAAATAAAGGTGACATAAAAAATAAACAAATCTTGGCCAGGTCGCAGTTGTAAATGGAGTGTTACAGATTTACATTCAGAATAATACGAAATGCTATGAGATCAGGTTGTAGCCAGCCTGCAGCAGCATGCACTTAAAATAACATGAAATGCTTGTTAACTACATGGTTAAATGAGTCTGTTTTCAACAAATTAACTGTTTTAGACTATTGTACACTACATGTCCAAAGTATGTTGACACCTGCTCGTTGAACATCTCATTCCAAAATCATGGATGTTAATATGGAGAAGGTCTCACCTTGCTACTTTAAAAGCCTCCACTCTTCTGGGAAGGCTTTCCACTAGATGTTGGAACATTACTGCGGGGACTTGCTTCCATTCAGCCACAAGAGCATTAGAGCGGTTTGGTACTGATGTTGGATGATTAGGCCTGGCTCACAGTCGGCATTCCAATTCAGCCCAAAGGTGTTTGATGGAGTTGAGGTCAGGGCTCTGTGTATAGGCCAGTCAAGTTATTCCACACTGATCTCAACAAACCATTTCTGTATGGTCTTCACCAAACTGTTGCCACAAAGTTGGAAGCACAGAATCGTCTAGATAGTATTGTATGCTGTAGCGTTAAGATGTCTCTTCACTGACACTAACGGGGCCTAGCCCAAACCATGAAAACAACCCCAGACCATTGCCCTTCCTCCACCAAACTTTACAGTTGGCACTATGCATTCGGGCCGGTAGCGTTCTCCTGGCATCTGCCAAAACCAGATTTGTCCGTCAGACTGCCAGATGGTGAAGAGTGACTCATCACTCCAGAGAACGCGTTTTCATGCTCCAGAGTCCAAAGGCGGCAATCTTTACACCACTCCAGCCAATGCTTTTCTTTCTGCATGAAGATCTTAGGCTTGTGTGCGCCTGCTCGACGATGGAAACCCATTTCATGAAGCTTCCAATTTGGCTTGGTCCCTAAGATCCCTTTTTACGTGTTATGCACTTCAGCACTCTGCGGTCCCGTTCTGTGAGCTTGTGTGGCCTACTATATCGCAGCTGAGCTGGTGTTGCTCCTAGATGTTTCCACTTCACAATAACATGACTTACAGTTTACCAGGGCAGCTCTAGCAGGGCAGAAAATTGAGGAAGTGACTTGTTGGAAAGGTGGCATCCTATGATGGTGCCACGCTAAAAGTAATTGTGCTCATTCTGCTTACAATGTTTGTTTATTGAGATGGCTGTGTGCACAATTTTATATGGCTGTCAGCAACAGGAGTGGCTGAAATAGGCGAATCCTCTAATTTCAAATTTCTGGTTCTAGCTCCTAAGGAACTTTGCAGTGTATATGTTTTTTGTGTTATTTCTTACATTAGCCCAAAATTTGTTTTATTTTATTATATACAGGTATTCGGAGTGGACTTCTAGTCCGACTCAGGAGGCTTGCACAACATCCACCGCTTCCGAGTATATTACTCTCGAATGTTCAGTCCCTGGACAATAAAGTAGACAAGCTCAGGGCGAGGAACTCCTTCCAGAAAGACATCAGGGACTGTAACATACTCAGTTTCACGGAATCATGGTTCTCTCCAGATATACTGTCCCCGTCCATACAGCCAGATGGGTTCTCAGTAGACAGGAATAAAGAACTCCGGGAAGAAGAAAGGTGGATGAAGAAAGGTATGTTTCATGATTAACTTTTCATGGTGTGATTGTTTATCACATCTTCTCCTGCTCCTCCCTTCCGGCGTACGACGTTGCCAGAATACTAACCACAGGTCCTGGGATTCATCATTACACACACCTGGACTTCATTCCCTTCATTATTTCCTCCCCTTTATATGTCACTCACTTATGTTTTTCACCAGTTGGTATTGTTCTTGTGTACCGGCGTGTAGCCTTATGGTATTGATTTGTTACTGGTTTTGTTGTTTTATTAAACGTTTCACCTGCACCTGCTTCCCGACTCACAGCTCCGTTATTGCAGAATAACAACTCAAACTATGGAAGCAATAGGAAAGTCGGAAATCTCTCAGACGGTCGACGAACAAAGGTACAGTGCCTAACAAATCAAAAACTGAAAAATTGGGCGTGCAAAATTATTCAGCCCCCTTAAGTTAATACTTTGTAGCGCCACCTTTTGCTGCGATTACAGCTGTAAGTCGCTTGGGGTATGTCTCTATCAGTTTTGCACATCGAGAGACTGAAATTTTTTCCCATTCCTCCTTGCAAAACAGCTCGAGCTCAGTGAGGTTGGATGGAGAGCATTTGTGAACAGCAGTTTTCAGTTCTTTCCACAGATTCTCGATTGGATTCAGGTCTGGACTTTGACTTGGCCATTCTAACACCTGGATATGTTTATTTTTGAACCATTCCATTGTAGATTTTGCTTTATGTTTTGGATCATTGTCTTGTTGGAAGACAAATCTCCGTCCCAGTCTCAGGTCTTTTGCAGACTCCATCAGGTTTTCTTCCAGAATGGTCCTGTATTTGGCTCCATCCATCTTCCCATCAATTTTAACCATCTTCCCTGTCCCTGCTGAAGAAAAGCAGGCCCAAACCATGATGCTGCCACCACCATGTTTGACAGTGGGGATGGTGTGTTCAGCTGTGTTGCTTTTACGCCAAACAGAACGTTTTGCATTGTTGCCAAAAAGTTCAATTTTGGTTTCATCTGACCAGAGCACCTTCTTCCACATGTTTGGTGTGTCTCCCAGGTGGCTTGTGGCAAACTTTAAACAACACTTTTTATGGATATCTTTAAGAAATGGCTTTCTTCTTGCCACTCTTCCATAAAGGCCAGATGTGCAATAAACAACTGATTGTTGTCCTATGGACAGAGTCTCCCACCTCAGCTGTAGATCTCTGCAGTTCATCCAGAGTGATCATGGGCCTCTTGGCTGCATCTCTGATCAGTCTTCTCCTTGTATGAGCTGAAAGTTTAGAGGGACGGCCAGGTCTTGGTAGATTTGCAGTGGTCTGATACTCCTTCCATTTCAATATTATATCTTGCACAGTGCTCCTTGGGATGTTTAAAGCTTGGGAAATATTTTTGTATCCAAATCCGGCTTTAAACTTCTTCACAACAGTATCTCGGACCTGCCTGGTGTGTTCCTTGTTCTTCATGATGCTCTCTGCGCTTTTAACGGACCTCTGAGACTATCACAGGGCAGGTGCATTTATACAGAGACTTGATTACACATAGGTGGATTGTATTTATCCTCATTAGTCATTTAGGTCAACATTGGATCATTCAGAGATCCTCACTGAACTTCTGGAGAGAGTTTGCTGTACTGAAAGTAAAGGGGCTGAATAATTTTGCACGCCCAATTTTTCAGTTTTTGATTTGTTAAAAAAGTTTGAAATATCCAATAAATGTCGTTCCACTTCATGATTGTGTCCCACTTGTTGTTGATTCTTCACAAAAAAATACAGTTTTATATCTTTATGTTTGAAGCCTGAAATGTGTCAAAAGGTCGCAAAGTTCAAGGGGGCCGAATACTTTCGCAAGGCACTGTACCTTCGAAGTCAAAACCATGATCAGCTGGCTCAACTGGCGACGTCCATGGAAGAGGTTCTCCATAGTCTGCAGCATCTCGAACACCCCTGAGAAACGTTGCAGTCCAGAATCGGAGGATACTCTAGAGTCTACCCAACGAATCGGAGTCTATCCAACGAGCCAGTGCAACGGCCCATTCAGCAAATCGCTCAGGTCAGCGATGCCCGACTATCCCACCTGGATAAATACGACGGTACACCATCCAAATGCCATGCCTTCCTCCTTCAGTGCTCCCTCTATTTTTCACACCACATTTCTCTAATGACCGGGCGGGCATTGGAATGGGCTACAGCCTTCTGGGAGAGAGGAGAGGAGATGCTAGATTCTTATGAGGGGTTCATGGCTCTGTTTAAATGCATTTTTGATCATCCAGTGGAGGGCAGAAAGGGAGGTGAGAGTCTTATTCTGTAACGTGTGCGCTGGGAGTCGGGAAGCAAGTTCAGGGAGTGAATAATTTAATCAATAAACGAAACATAATACAAAACAAGAAACACAAACAATGCACAGACATGAAACAGAAACTTCAGGACTTCAGGTGAGTGTCATTAGGCGCTGATGCTCGTGACAGGTGCACACAATAAACAGCAGCTTGGTGACCTAGATGCCGGAGAGGGAGCACACGTGACAGTATCCCCTCCCTGGAGTGCAGCTTCTGCCATAGGACTCCGACCAAAATTATGGTCCCGGGGAGCGGACCAGTCACCTCTGCTGAGCCACGGGAACCTGTCGATCCGGCTCAGGTGCGAGAGCATGGCAACCTAGAGTGCCGGAGAGAGGAATACGTGACAGTTCACTGTCAGGATCGGCAGGGTGAGTGGGCACGATTCTTTCCCTGGGCAGTGTACGCCCAGAACTCCCTAAGTCACTCCTCCACTGGGTTGACCCCATTCCAGTGTGTTTTGGGTTTCCAGCCGGCCCTGGCCCCGTGGACCCCGGGCTAGACCGCGGCTCCTGCGTTAGATGAGTGGTTCCGGCGAACGGAGGACGTGTGGCGCGACGCACACGTGAGACTCCAGCGCGCCGTCCATCATCAGGAGGAACAGGCAGACCACCACTGCAGTGAGACCCCTGTGTTTCATCCTGGGGACCGCGTCTGGCTTAATGAGGTGACATACAGGTTACAACTACGCAGTCACTATTGCATCTCACTCCCTTTTCATGTTTCCCTTCTCATGCCGGTGGTTCCTGGTCCCCTTGCTGAGTCTGTCCCCCATGACACACTCCCACCAACTCTGGACATTGAGGAGGGTCCGGCGTACGCTGTCAGATCTCTACTGGACTCCCGACATCGTGGGGGTCTGCTCCAGTATCTGGTGGACTGGGAGTGGAATGGCCCAGACCCAGTCCAGACCGACCTGCTCCTCGCTCTTGGGGTCGTCCCTCTGGTTGGCGTCGTCCTGTGGCTGGAGCGGCACGTCAGAGTACTGTCACAACTTCTCCTGCTCCTCCCCTCTAGCGTACGACATCGGCAAAATACTAACTACCTGTCCTGGGATTCATCATTACGCACACCTGGCACTCATCATTACGCTCACCTGTTAATCAATATGATTCACACCTGGACTTCATTCCCTTCAATATTGCCTCCCCTTTATATGTCACTCACTTATGTCTTCTCACCAGTTGGTATTGTTCTTATTTACCGGCGTGTAGCCTTATGGTATTGACTTGTTACTGGTTTTGTTGTTTTATTAAATATTTCACCTGCACCTGCTTCCCGACTCACAGCTCCGTTATTACATTAGGATAACTGACAGGAACTCAAGTCCCTTTTGTTCCACCGACCTAGAATACCTCACAATCAAATGCCAACCGTATTATGTCCCAAGAGAATTCTCTTTGGTTAGAGTCACAGCCTTATATATTCCCCCTCAAGCCGATACCACGACAGCACTCAAGGAACTACACTGGACTTTGTGAAAACTGGAAACCACATATCCCAAAGATGCATTTATTGTAGCTGGAAACCTTAACAAACCAAATTTGAATAAAATGCTACCGAAGTTCCATCAACACATTGCCTGTAGTACTCGTGCTTCAAAAACTCTCAACCATTGTTACTCTCCCTTCTGGGATGGTTGCAAGGCCCTCCCTCACCCTCCTTTCGGCAAATCAGATCAGACCTCCATTCTGCTCCAAGCAGGAAATACCCGTGCTAAGGTCTATTCAACTGACGCTTTGGAATCCATGCTTCAAGATTGTTTTGATCATGTGGACTGGGATATATTCTGGGTTGCCTTTGAGAATAACATTGACGTATACACTGACACAGTGACTGCGTTCATCAGGAATTGTATAGTGGATGTTGTCCCACTGTGACTATTAAAACCTAACCAAAAACCGTTGATATGTGGCAAACAGTGCAGTTCTGCCCTCCGTAAGACAATCAAACAGGACAAACGTCAGTAGAAAGACATAGTGGAGTCGCAATTCAATGGCTCAGACATGTGACATGTGTGGCAGGGACTCCAGACAATCACGTATTACAAAGGAAAACCAGCCATGTCTTGCTCCCGAACAAGCTAAACACCTTCTTCGCCCGCTTTGAGGATAACATAGCGCCACTGACGCGGCCCGCTCCCAAAGACTGTGGGCTCTCGTTCTTCAAGGCCGATTTGACTAAGACATTTAAGTGTGTTAACCCTCACAAGGCTGCCTGCCCAGATGGCATCCCTAGCCGCATTTTCAGACCATGCGCAGACCAGCTGGCTGGAGTGTTTATGGACATATTCAATCTCTCCCTATTTCAGTCTGCTGTCCCCACATGCTTCAAGATGTCCATCATTGTTCCTGTACCCAAAAAAGCAAAAATAACTGAACTAAATAACTATCGACACCATAGCACTCACTTCTGTCATCATGAAGTGCTTTCATAGACTTGTTAAGGATTATGTCACTTCCACCTTTCCTGACACCCTAGTCCCACTTACATTTTCATACCATCCCAATAGATCCACAGACGGTGCAATTGACATCACACTGCACACAGCCTTATCCCATCTGGACAATACCTATGTAAGAATGCTGTTCATTTTCCACAACTCTGCATGGCCACGCATGCCTCCAATTCAATCATGAAGTTTCTAGATGTCACAACAGTAGTAGGCCTGATTACCAACAATGACGAGACAGCCTACAGGGAGGAGGTGAGGGCCCTGGCGGAGTGGTGCCAGAAAAATAACCTCAACGTCAATAAAACAAAGGAGCTGATCGCGGACTTCAGGAGACAGCAGATGGAGCACCCCCACGTCCACATCGAAGGGACCACAGTGGAGAAGGTGAAATGCTTCATACATATCACTGATAATCTGAAATAGTCCACCCACACAGACAGTGTGGTGAAAGGGGACCCTCACAAACCGTTACAGATGCACCATTGAAAGCATCCTGTCGGTCTGTATCACAGTCTGGTACGGCAACTGCACCACCACAACCGCAGAGCTCTCCAGATGGTGGTGCAGTCTGCCTAAGGCATCACCTGGGATACACTGCCTGCCCTCCAGGACACATACAGCACTTGATGCCACAGGAAGGCCAAAAAGATCATCAAGGACATCAACCACCCGAGCCACGGCCTGTTCACCCAGCTATAATCCAGATGTCTACGTCAGTACAGGTGCATCAAAGCTGGGACCGAAAGACTGAAAATAGCTTCTATCTTAAGGCAATCAGACTGTTAAATAGCCATCACTAGCCAGCCTCCACCCAGTACCCTGCCCTGAATATAGTCATTGTAACTAGCTGGCTGCCACCCAGTTACTCAACAAGGTAATTTAGAGGGTGCTGCCCTATGTACTGTACATAGATATGGAATCACTGGTCACTTTAATAATGGAACAATGGTCACTTTAATAATGTTTACATACTGTTTTACACATGTCATATGTATATGCTGTACTCTACTGTATTCTAGTTTATCTCACTCCGACGTTGCCCATTCTAATATTTAGTATTTATTCATTCCATTATTTTACTTTTAGACTTGTGTTTCTTGTTATGAATTGTTACAGTTGAAGTTGGAAGTTTACATACACCTTCGTTTTTCACAATTCCTGACATTTAATCCTAGTAAGAATTCTCTGTCATAGGTCAGTTATCACCACTTCATTTTAAGAATGTGAAATTTCAGAATAATATTACAGAGAATGATTTATTTCAACTTTTGTTTATTTTATCACATTACCAGTGGGTCAGAAGTTTACATACACTCAATTAGTATTTGGTAGTATTGCCTTTAAATTATTTAACTTGTGTCAAACGTTTTGAGTAGCCTTCCACAAGCTTTTTTTTATTGTGGGTGAATTTTGGCCCATTCCTCCTGACAGAGCTGGTGTAACTGAGTCAGGTTTGTAGGCCTCCTTACTCGCACACGCTTTTTCAGTTCTGCCCACACATTTTCTATGGGATTGAGGTCAGGGCTTTGTGATGGCAATACACACACACACACACACACACACACACACACACACACACAACACACACACAGACACACAGACACACAGACACACAGACACACAGACACACAGACACACACACAGACAGACAGACAGACAGACAGACAGACAGACAGACAGACACATGCACACCACTTACCAGACCAGACAGACACATGCACACCACTTATCAGACCAGACAGACACATGCACACCACTTACCAGACTTAATATTATGCTAAATACTTCACTATTTAAACATTTGCCTAACAATCCCCCCTTCCCCAGAACAAGTGTAAATCCTGGACTATGAATTGTGCCTTCATGTATTATACTGATGCCGATGCTGACATGTTTATTATATTCTACTGAGTCATTTACTTTATGTTCAAATTCTTATATTTGATCATTTCATATTGTTGCTTGTCGAGAAGGAACATCTCGACAACAGGTTTGGAAGCTCATGGAAGCTCTGCTACAGGTTTATCATGGATGCTCTGCTACAGGTTTATCATGGATGCTCTGCTACAGGTTTATCATGGATGCTCTGCTACAGGTTTATCTTGGATGCTCTGCTACAGGTTTATCAGGGATGCTCTGCTACAGGTTTATCATGGATGCTCTGCTACAGGTTTATCATGGAAGCTCTGCTATAGGTTTATCATGGATGCTCTGCTACAGGTTTATCATGGATGCTCTGCTACAGGTTTATCATGGATGCTCTGCTACAGGTTTATCATGGATGCTCTGCTACAGGTTTATCATGGAAGCTCTGCTATAGGTTTATCATGGATGCTCTGCTACAGGTTTATCATGGATGCTCTGCTACAGGTTTATCATGGGTGCTCTGCTACAGGTTTATCATGGAAGCTCTGCTATAGATTTATCATGGAAGCACTGCAACAGGAAGACATATCATGGAAGCCCTGTTACAGGTTTATCAAGGAAGCCCTGTTACAGGTTTATCATGGAAGCCCTGTTACAGGTTTATCAAGGAAGCCCTGTTACAGGTTTATAATGGAAGCCCTGTTACAGGTTTATAATGGAAGCCCTGTTACAGGTTTATCATGGAAGCCCTGTTACAGGTTTATCAAGGCATCCCTGTTACAGGTTTATCAAGGAAGCCCTGTTACAGATTTATCATGGAAGCCCTGTTACAGGTTTATAATGGAAGCCCTGTTACAGGTTTATCATGGAAGCCCTGTTACAGGTTTATCATGGAAGCCGTGTTACAGGTTTATCAAGGAAGCGCTGTTACAGGTTTATCAAGGAAGCGCTGTTACAGGTTTATCATGGAAGCCCTGTTACAGGTTTATAATGGAAGCCCTGTTACAGGTTTATCAAGGAAGTCCTGTTACAGGTCTATAAAGGAAGCCTGTTACAGGTTTATCAAGGAAGCCCTGTTACGGGTTTATCAAGGAAGCCCTGTTACGGGTTTATCAAGGAAGCCCTGTTACGGGTTTATCAAGGAAGCCCTGTTACGGGTTTATGAAGGAAGCCCTGTTACAGGTTTCTCAAGGAAGCCCTGTTACAGGTTTATACAGGAAGCCCTGTTACAGGTTTTGACTGAGAATTACCCTTTTTTTGATCATCACTGTTTGCAATCATGAAAATTCCTGTCTCTCTTCCTCCCTATTTCTTCACCTCTCCATTGCCCTCTCTCTCTCTTCCTCCCTATTTCTTCACCTCTCCATTGCCCTCTGTCTCTCTTCCTCCCTATTTCTTCACCTCTCCATTGCCCTCTGTCTCTCTTCCTCCCCATTTCTTCACCTCTCCATTGCCCTCTGTCTCTCTTCCTCCCCATTTCTTCACCTCTCCATTGCCCTCTGTCTCTCTTCCTCCCCATTTCTTCCTCTCCATTGCCCTCTGTCTCTCTTCCTCCCCATTTCTTCACCTCTCCATTGCCCTCTCTCTCTACCTGCCCATTTCTTCCTCTCCATTGCCCTCTGTCTCTCTTCCTCCCCATTTCTTCCTCTCCATTGCCCTCTGTCTCTCTTCCTCCCCATTTCTTCACCTCTCCATTGCCCTCTCTCTCTACCTCCCCATTTCTTCCTCTCCATTGCCCTCTGCCTCTCTACCTCCCCATTTCTTCACCACTCCATTTCCCTCTGTCTCTCTTCCTCCCCATTTCTTCACCTATCCATTACACTCTCTCTCTCTTCCTCCCCATTTCTGCACCTCTCCATTGCCCTCTGTCTCTCTTCCTCCCCATTTCTTCACCTCTCCATTGCCCTCTGTCTCTCTACCTCCCCATTTCTTCCTCTCCATTGCCCTCTGTCTCTCTACCTCCCCATTTCTTCCTCTCCATTGCCCTCTGTTTTTCTTCCTCCCTATTTCTTCACCTCTCCATTGTCCTCTCTTACTCCCTATTTCTTCACCTCTCCATTGTCATCTCTCTCTTCCTCCCCATTTCCTCACCTCTCTATTGTCCTCTTTTAATCCCTCTTTCTTCACCTCTCAATTACCCTCTGTCTCTCTTCCTCCCCATTTCTTCACCTCTCCATTGCCCTCTGTCTCTCTTCCTCCCCATTTCTTCACCTCTCCATTGCCCTCTGTCTCTCTTCCTCCCCATGTCTTCCTCTCCATTGCCCTCTGTCTCTCTACCTCCCCATCTCTTCCTCTCCATTGCCCTCTGTCTCTCTTCCTCCCCATGTCTTCCTCTCCATTGCCCTCTGTCTCTCTACCTCCCCATTTCTTCACCTCTCCATTGCCCTCTGTCTCTCTACCTCACATTTTCTTCACCTCTCCATTGCCCTCTCTCTCTCTACCTCCCCATTTCTTCCTCTCCATTGCCCTCTGTCTCTCTTCCTCCCCATTTCTTCCTCTCCATTGCCCTCTGTCTCTCTTCCTCCCCATTTCTTCACCTCTCCATTGCCCTCTCTCTCTACCTCCCCATTTCTTCCTCTCCATTGCCCTCTGTCTCTCTTCCTCCCCATTTCTTCCTCTCCATTGCCCTCTGTCTCTCTTCCTCCCCATTTATTCACCTCTCCATTGCCTTCTTTCTCTCTTCCTCTCATTTCTTCACCTCTCCATTGCCCTCTGTCTCTCTTCCTCCCCATTTCTTCACCTCTCCATTGCCCTCTGTCTCTCTTCCTCCCCATTTCTTCATCTCCATTGCCCTCTGTCTCTCTTCCTCCCCATTTCTTCACCTCTCCATTTCCCTCTGTCTCTCTACCTCCCCATTTCTTCCTCTCCATTGCCCTCTGTTTTTCTTCCTCCCTATTTCTTCACCTCTCCATTGTCATCTCTCTCTTCCTCCCCATTTCTTCACCTCTCCATTGTCCTCTCTTACTCCCTATTTCTTCACCTCTCCATTGCCCTCTGTCTCTCTACCGCCCCATTTCTTCACCTCTCGATTTCCCTCTGTCTCTCTACCTCCCCATTTCTGCGCCTCTCCATTGCCCTCTGTCTCTCTTCCTCCCCATTTATTCACCTCTCCATTGCCCTCTGTCTCTCTTCCTCCCCATCTCTTCCTCTCCATTGCCCTCTGTCTCTCTTCCTCACCATTTCTTCCTCTCCATTGCCCTCTGTCTCTCTTCCTCCCCATTTCTTCACCTCTCCATTTCCCTGTCTCTCTACCTCCCCATTTCTTCCTCTCCATTGCCCTCTGTCTCTCTTCCTCACCATTTCTTCACCTCTCCATTGCCTTCTTTCTCTCTTCCTCCCCATTTCTTCACCTCTCCATTGCCCTCTGTCTCTCTTCCTCCCCATTTCTTCACCTCTCCATTGCCCTCTGTCTCTCTTCCTCCCCATTTCTTCCTCTCCATTGCCCTCTGTCTCTCTTCCTCCCCATTTCTTCACCTCTCCATTTCCCTCTGTCTCTCTACCTCCCCATGTCTTCACCTCTCCATTGCCCTCTGTCTCTCTTCCTCCCCATTTCTTCCTCTCCATTGCCCTCTGTCTCTCTTCCTCCCTATTTCTTCACCTCTCCATTGTCCTCTCTTACTCCCTATTTCTTCACCTCTCCATTGTCATCTCTCTCTTCCTCCCCATTTCTTCACCTCTCCATTGTCCTCTCTTAATCCCCATTTCTTCACCTCTCGATTTCCCTCTGTCTCTCTACCTCCCCTTTTCTTCACCTCACCATTGCCCTCTATCTCTCTACCTCCCCATTTCTGCGCCTCTCCATTGCCCTCTGTCTCTCTTCCTCCCCATTTCTTCACCTCTCCATTGCCCTCTGTCTCTCTTCCTCCCCATTTCTTCACCTCTCCATTGCCCTCTCTCTCTCTTCCTCCCCATTTCTGCACCTCTCCATTGCCCTCTGACTCTCTTCCTCCCCATTTCTTCACCTCTCCATTGCCCTCTGTCTCTCTACCTCCCCATTCCTTCCTCTCCATTGCCCCCGGTCTCTCTACCTCCCCATTTCTTCACCTCTCCATTGCCCTCTGTCTCTCTTCCTCCCAATTTCTTCACCTCTCCATTGCCCTCTCTCTCTTCCTCCCCATTTCTTCACCTCTCCATTGCCCTCTCTCTCTTCCTCCCCATTTCTTCACCTCTCCATTGCCCTCTATCGCTCTTCCTCCCCATTTCTTCACCTCTCCATTGCCCTCTGTCTCTCTTCCTCCCCATTTCTTCCTCTCCATTGCCCTCTGTCTCTCTTCCTCCCCCTTTCTTCACCTCTCCATTGCCCTCTGTCTCTCTTCCTCCCCCTTTTTTCACCTCTCCATTGCCCTCTATCTCTCTTCCTCCCCATTTCTTCACCTCTTCATTTCCCTCTTCTCTCTTCCTCCCCATTTCTGCACCTCTCTATTGCCCTCTGTTTTTCTTCCTCCCTATTTCTTCACCTCTCCATTGTCATCTCTCTTCCTCCCCATTTCTTCACCTCTCCATTGTCCTCTCTTACTCCCTATTTCTTCACCTCTCCATTGCCCTCTGTCTCTCTTCCTCCCCTTTCCTTCACCTCTCCATTGCCCTCTGTCTCTCTACCGCCCCATTTCTTCACCTCTCAATTTCCCTCTGTCTCTCTACCTCCCCTTTTCTTCACCTCTCCATTGCCCTCTGTCTCTCTACCTCCCCATTTATGCGCCTCTCCATTGCCCTCTGTCTCTCTTCCTCCCCATTTCTTCACCTCTCCATTGCCCTCTGTCTCTCTTCCTCCCCATTTCTTCACCTCTCCATTGCCCTCTCTCTCTCTTCCTCCCCATTTCTGCACCTCTCCATTGCCCTCTCTCTCTCTTCCTCCCCATTTCTGCACCTCTCCATTGCCCTCTGTCTCTCTTCCTCCCCATTTCTTCACCTCTCCATTGCCCTCTGTCTCTCTACCTCCCCATTTCTTCCTCTCCATTGCCCCCTGTCTCTCTACCTCCCCATTTCTTCACCTCTCCATTGCCCTCTGTCTCTCTTCCTCCCCATTTCTTCACCTCTCCATTGCCCTCCGTCTCTCTTCCTCCCAATTTCTTCACCTCTCCATTGCCCTCTCTCTCTTCCTCCCCATTTCTTCACCTCTCCATTGCCCTCTCTCTCTTCCTCCCCATTTCTTCACCTCTCCATTGCCCTCTATCTCTCTTCCTCCCCATTTCTTCACCTCTCCATTGCCCTCTGTCTCTCTTCCTCCCCCTTTCTTCACCTCTCCATTGCCCTCTGTCTCTCTTCCTCCCCCTTTTTTCACCTCTCCATTGCCCTCTATCTCTCTTCCTCCCCATTTCTTCACCTCTTCATTTCCCTCTTCTCTCTTCCTCCCCATTTCTGCACCTCTCTATTGCCCTCTGTCTATCTACCTTACCCATTTATTCACCTCTCCATTGCCCTCTCTCTCTTCCTCCCCATTTCTTCACCTCTCTATTGCCCTCTGTCTCTCTACCTCCCCATTTCTTCACCTCTCCATTGCCCTCTCTCTCTTCCTCCCCATTTCTTCACCTCTCCATTGCCCTCTATCTCTCTTCCTCCCCATTTCTTCCTCTCCATTGCCCTCTGTCTCTCTACCTCCCCATTTCTTCCTCTCCATTGCCCTCTGTTTTTCTTCCTCCCTATTTCTCCACCTCTCCATTGTCATCTCTCTTCCTCCCCATTTCTTCACCTCTCCATTGTCCTCTCTTACTCCCTATTTCTTCACCTCTCCATTGCCCTCTGTCTCTCTTCCTCCCCTTTTCTTCACCTCTCCATTGCCCTCTGTCTCTCTACCGCCCCATTTCTTCACCTCTCAATTTCCCTCTGTCTCTCTACCTCCCCTTTTCTTCACCTCTCCATTGCCCTCTGTCTCTCTACCTCCCCATTTATGCGCCTCTCCATTGCCCTCTGTCTCTCTTCCTCCCCATTTCTTCACCTCTCCATTGCCCTCTGTCTCTCTTCCTCCCCATTTCTTCACCTCTCCATTGCCCTCTCTCTCTCTTCCTCCCCATTTCTGCACCTCTCCATTGCCCTCTCTCTCTCTTCCTCCCCATTTCTGCACCTCTCCATTGCCCTCTGTCTCTCTTCCTCCCCATTTCTTCACCTCTCCATTGCCCTCTGTCTCTCTACCTCCCCATTTCTTCCTCTCCATTGCCCCCTGTCTCTCTACCTCCCCATTTCTTCACCTCTCCATTGCCCTTTGTCTCTCTACCTCCCCATTTCTTCACCTCTCCATTGCCCTCCGTCTCTCTTCCTCCCAATTTCTTCACCTCTCCATTGCCCTCTCTCTCTTCCTCCCCATTTCTTCACCTCTCCATTGCCCTCTCTCTCTTCCTCCCCATTTCTTCACCTCTCCATTGCCCTCTATCTCTCTTCCTCCCCATTTCTTCACCTCTCCATTGCCCTCCGTCTCTCTTCCTCACCATTTCTTCATCTCCATTGCCCTCTGTCTCTCTTCCTCCCCATTTCTTCACATCTCCATTGTCCTCTGTCTCTCTTCCTCCCCCTTTCTTCAACTCTCCATTGTCCTCTGTCTCTCTTCCTCCCCATTTCTTCACCTCTTCATTTCCCTCTCCTCTCTTCCTCCCCATTTCTTCACCTCTCCATTGCCCTCTGTCTCTCTTCCTCCCCATTTCTTCACCTCTCCATTTCCCTCTGTCTCTCTACCTCCCCATTTCTTCACTTCTCCATTTCCCTCTATCTCTCTTCCTCCCCATTTCTTCACCTCTTCATTTCCCTCTCCTCTCTTCCTCCCCATTTCTTCACTTCTCCATTGCCCTCTGTCTCTCTACCTCCCATTTTCTTCACCTCTCCATTGCCCTATGTCTCTCTACCGCCCCATTTCTTCACCTCTCGATTTCCCTCTGTCTCTCTACCTCCCCTTTTTCTCACCTCTCCATTGCCCTCTCTCTCTCTACTTCCCCATTTCTGCGCCTCTCCATTGCCCTCTGTCTCTCTTCCTCCCCATTTCTTCACCTCTCCATTGCCCTCTGTCTCTCTTCCTCCCCATTTCTTCACCTCTCCATTGCCCTCTCTCTCTCTTCCTCCCCATTTCTGCACCTCTCCATTGCCCTCTGTCTCTCTACCTCCCCATTTCTTTACCTCTCCATTGCCCTCTATCTCTCCTCCTCCCCATTTCTTCATCTCTCCATTGCCCTCTCTCTCTCTTCCTCCCCTTTTCTGCACCTCTCCATTGCCCTCTGTCTCTCTTCCTCCCCATTTCTTCACCTCTCCATTGCCCTCTGTCTCTCTATCTCCCCATTTCTTCCTCTCCATTGCCCCCTGTCTCGCTACCTCCCCATTTCTTCACCTCTCCATTGCCCTCTGTCTCTCTACCTCCCCATTTCTTCACCTCTCCATTGCCCTCTATCTCTCTTCCTCCCCCTTTCTTCACCTCTCCATTGCCCTCTGTCTCTCTTCCTCACCATTTCTTCCTCTCCATTGCCCTCTGTCTCTCTTCCTCCCCCTTTCTTCACCTCTCCATTGCCTTCTTTCTCTCTTCCTCCCCATTTCTTCACCTCTCCATTTCCCTCTGTCTCTCTACCTCCCCATTTCTGCACCTCTCCATTGCCCTCTGTCTCTCTTCCTCCCCATTTCTTCACCTCTCCATTGCCCTCTTTCTCTCTATCTCCCCATTTCTTCCTCTCCATTGCCCCCTGTCTCGCTACCTCCCCATTTCTTCACGTCTCCGTTGCCCTCTGTCTCTTTACCTCCCCATTTCTTCACTTCTCCATTTCCCTCTATCTCTCTTCCTCCCCATTTCTTCACCTCTTCATTTCCCTCTCCTCTCTTCCTCCCCATTTCTTCACCTCTCCATTGCCCTCTGTCTCTCTACCTCCCATTTTCTTCACCTCTCCATTGCCCTATGTCTCTCTACCGCCCCATTTCTTCACCTCTCGATTTCCCTCTGTCTCTCTACCTCCCCTTTTTTTCACCTCTCCATTGCCCTCTCTCTCTCTACTTCCCCATTTCTGCGCCTCTCCATTGCCCTCTGTCTCTCTTCCTCCCCATTTCTTCACCTCTCCATTGCCCTCTGTCTCTCTTCCTCCCCATTTCTTCACCTCTCCATTGCCCTCTCTCGCTCTTCCTCCCCATTTCTGCACCTCTCCATTGCCCTCTGTCTCTCTACCTCCCCTTTTCTTTACCTCTCCATTGCCCTCTATCTCTCTTCCTCCCCATTTCTTCACCTCTCCATTGCCCTCTCTCTCTCTTCCTCCCCCTTTCTGCACCTCTCCATTGCCCTCTGTCTCTCTTCCTCCCCATTTCTTCACCTCTCCATTGCCCTCTGTCTCTCTATCTCCCCATTTCTTCCTCTCCATTGCCCCCTGTCTCGCTACCTCCCCATTTCTTCACCTCTCCGTTGCCCTCTGTCTCTCTACCTCCCCATTTCTTCACCTCTCCATTGCCCTCTGTCTCTTCCTCCCCATTTCTTCACCTCTCCATTGCCCTCTATCTCTCTTCCTCCCCCTTTCTTCACCTCTCCATTGCCCTCTGTCTCTCTTCCTCACCATTTCTTCCTCTCCATTGCCCTCTGTCTCTCTTCCTCCCCCTTTCTTCACCTCTCCATTGCCCTCTTTCTCTCTTCCTCCCCCTTTCTTCACCTCTCTGTTGCCCTCTGTCTCTCTTCCTCCCCATTTCTTCACCTCTCCATTTCCCTCTGTCTCTCTACCTCCCCATTTCTTCACTTCTCCATTTCCCTCTATCTCTCTTCCTCCCCATTTCTTCACCTCTTAATTTCCCTCTCTCTCTTCCTCCCCATTTCTTCACCTCTCCATTGCCCTCTATCTCTCTTCCTCTCCATTTCTTCACCTCTCCATTGCCCTCTGTCTCTCTTCATCCCTATTTCTTCACCTCTCCATTTCCCTCTGTCTCTCTACCTCCCCATTTCTTCACTTCTCCATTTCCCTCTATCTCTCTTCCTCCCCATTTCTTCACCTCTTCATTTCCCTCTCCTCTCTTCCTCCCCATTTCTTCACCTCTCCATTGCCCTCTGTCTCTCTACCTCCCCTTTTCTTCACCTCTCCATTGCCCTCTGTCTCTCTACCGCCCCATTTCTTCACCTCTCGATTTCCCTCTGTCTCTCTACCTCCCCTTTTCTTCACCTCTCCATTGCCCTCTCTCTCTCTCTACCTCCCCATTTCTGCGCCTCTCCATTGCCCTCTGTCTCTCTTCCTCACCATTTCTTCCTCTCCATTGCCCTCTGTCTCTCTTCCTCCCCCTTTCTTCACCTCTCCATTGCCCTCTTTCTCTCTTCCTCCCCCTTTCTTCACCTCTCTGTTGCCCTCTGTCTCTCTTCCTCCCCATTTCTTCACCTCTCCATTTCCCTCTGTCTCTCTACCTCCCCATTTCTGCACCTCTCCATTGCCCTCTGTCTCTCTTCCTCCCCATTTCTTCACCTCTCCATTGCCCTCTGTCTCTCTATCTCCCCATTTCTTCCTCTCCATTGCCCCCTGTCTCGCTACCTCCCCATTTCTTCACGTCTCCGTTGCCCTCTGTCTCTCTACCTCCCCATTTCTTCACTTCTCCATTTCCCTCTATCTCTCTTCCTCCCCATTTCTTCACCTCTTCATTTCCCTCTCCTCTCTTCCTCCCCATTTCTTCACCTCTCCATTGCCCTCTGTCTCTCTACCTCCCATTTTCTTCACCTCTCCATTGCCCTATGTCTCTCTACCGCCCCATTTCTTCACCTCTCGATTTCCCTCTGTCTCTCTACCTCCCCTTTTTTTCACCTCTCCATTGCCCTCTCTCTCTCTACTTCCCCATTTCTGCGCCTCTCCATTGCCCTCTGTCTCTCTTCCTCCCCATTTCTTCACCTCTCCATTGCCCTCTGTCTCTCTTCCTCCCCATTTCTTCACCTCTCCATTGCCCTCTCTCGCTCTTCCTCCCCATTTCTGCACCTCTCCATTGCCCTCTGTCTCTCTACCTCCCCTTTTCTTTACCTCTCCATTGCCCTCTATCTCTCTTCCTCCCCATTTCTTCACCTCTCCATTGCCCTCTCTCTCTCTTCCTCCCCCTTTCTGCACCCCTCTATTGCCCTCTGTCTCTCTTCCTCCCCATTTCTTCACCTCTCCATTGCCCTCTGTCTCTCTATCTCCCCATTTCTTCCTCTCCATTGCCCCCTGTCTCGCTACCTCCCCATTTCTTCACCTCTCCGTTGCCCTCTGTCTCTCTACCTCCCCATTTCTTCACCTCTCCATTGCCCTCTGTCTCTTCCTCCCCATTTCTTCACCTCTCCATTGCCCTCTATCTCTCTTCCTCCCCCTTTCTTCACCTCTCCATTGCCCTCTGTCTCTCTTCCTCACCATTTCTTCCTCTCCATTGCCCTCTGTCTCTCTTCCTCCCCCTTTCTTCACCTCTCCATTGCCCTCTTTCTCTCTTCCTCCCCCTTTCTTCACCTCTCTGTTGCCCTCTGTCTCTCTTCCTCCCCATTTCTTCACCTCTCCATTTCCCTCTGTCTCTCTACCTCCCCATTTCTTCACTTCTCCATTTCCCTCTATCTCTCTTCCTCCCCATTTCTTCACCTCTTAATTTCCCTCTCTCTCTTCCTCCCCATTTCTTCACCTCTCCATTGCCCTCTATCTCTCTTCCTCCCCATTTCTTCACCTCTCCATTGCCCTCTGTCTCTCTTCATCCCTATTTCTTCACCTCTCCATTTCCCTCTGTCTCTCTACCTCCCCATTTCTTCACTTCTCCATTTCCCTCTATCTCTCTTCCTCCCCATTTCTTCACCTCTTCATTTCCCTCTCCTCTCTTCCTCCCCATTTCTTCACCTCTCCATTGCCCTCTGTCTCTCTACCTCCCCTTTTCTTCACCTCTCCATTGCCCTCTGTCTCTCTACCGCCCCATTTCTTCACCTCTCGATTTCCCTCTGTCTCTCTACCTCCCCTTTTCTTCACCTCTCCATTGCCCTCTCTCTCTCTCTACCTCCCCATTTCTGCGCCTCTCCATTGCCCTCTGTCTCTCTTCCTCCCCATTTCTTCACCTCTCCATTGCCCTCTGTCTCTCTTCCTCCCTATTTCTTCACCTCTCCATTGCCCTCTCTCTCTCTTCCTCCCCATTTCTGCACCTCTCCATTGCCCTCTGTCTCCCTCCCTCCCCATTTCTTCACCTCTCCATTTCCCTCTGTCTCTCTACCTCCTCATTTCTTCACTTCTCCATTTCCCTCTATCTCTCTTCCTCCCCATTTCTTCACCTCTTCATTTCCCTCTCCTCTCTTCCTCCCCATTTATTCCCTCTCTATTGCCCTCTGTCTCTCTACCTCCCCATTTCTTCACTTCTCCATTTCCCTCTATCTCTCTTCCTCCCCATTTCTTCACCTCTTCATTTCCCTCTCCTCTCTTCCTCCCCATTTATTCCCTCTCTATTGCCCTCTGTCTCTCTACCTCCCCATTTCTTCACCTCTCCATTGCACTCTCTCTTTTCCTCCCCATTTCTTCACCTCTCCATTGCACTCTCTCTTTTCCTCCCCATTTCTTCATCTCACCATTGCTCTCTGTCTCTCTTCTTCTCTCTCCCCACTCTTCCACCCCTCTCTCTTCTCTCCTCTCCCTCTTCCACCACTCTGTCCCACCGCTCCCCCTCTCTCGTCTATCCCGCTCTTCTCTCCCTCTCCCCCTCCTCCCCCCTCTTCTTCCCTCCCTCTCCCTCTACCCCTCTCCCTCATCTCTCCAGGAGAACCACTGTAGGCGTATAAAGATTCTGGGGGACTGTTACTACTGTGTGTCAGGTCTGACCCAACCCAAGGCAGACCATGCACACTGTTGTGTAGAGATGGGCCTGGACATGATCGACACTATCACGTGAGTCTGCACTGACCACACACACACACACTCACACACATGCACACAAACACAGTGAGCATACACGGACCGCACACTGTCATGCAAAATTATTTTCAGGATACGCAAATCATACACACACAAACGTGCACATGCGCACGCACACACACACACACACACACACACACACACACACACACACACACACACACACACACACACTCAGAGAGACATAGTGTCACAGTGTTGATCCCATACTCCAGAATGAGAAGCAGAGCAGAGCATTTCTGCTGTTGTGTTGTTTTCCTTTCTTTCTGTTGAGCGGATGGATATCAATGCTGGAGCTCATTATCACCCAGGACAAGTGTTGCCATACACTCTCTCCTCACCTCGCTCATACACACTCCTCTCTCATCCCTTGCTCAAACACACTCCTTCCTCCTCCCTTGCTCATAAATTGTCCTCTCTCCTCACCTCGCTCATTCACACTCCTCTCTCCTCCCTTGCTCATACATTGTCCTCTCTCCTCACCTCGCTCATTCACACTCCTCTCTCCTCCCTTGCTCATTCACTGTCCTCTCTCCTCACCTCACTCATACACACTCCTCTCTCCTTCCTCCCTAATTCACACTCCTCTCTCCTCCCTCCCTCATACACACTCCTCTCTCCTCACCTCGCTCATACACACTACTCCTTTCTCTCTCTATTCCATAAGGTCCTCTCTTTCTCTTTCTATTCCATATGGTCCTCTCTTTCTCTCTCTATTCCTTATGGTCCTCTCTTTTTCTCTCTATTCCATATGGTCCTCTCTTTCTCTCTCAATTCCTTATGGTCCTCTCTTTCTCTCTCTATTCCATATGGTCCTCTCGTTCTCTCTCTATTCCATATGGTCCTCTCTTTCTCTCTCTATTCCATATGGTCCTCTCTTTCTCTCTCTATTCCATATGGTCCTCTCTTTCTCTCTCAATTCCTTATGGTCATCTCTTTCTCTCTCTATTCCATATGGTCCTCTCTTTCTCTCTCTATTCCATATGGTCCTCTCTTTCTCTCTCTATTCCATATGGTCTTCTCTTTCTCTCTCTATTCCATAAGGTCCTCTCTTTCTCTCTCTATTCCATATGGTCCTCTCTTTCTCTCTCTATTCCATATGGTCCTCTCTTTCTCTCTCTATTCCATATGGTCCTCTCTTTCTCTCTCTATTCCATATGGTCCTCTCTTTCTCTTTCTATTCCATATGGTCCTCTCTTTCTCTCTCTATTCCATATGGTCCTCTCTTTCTCTCTCTATTCCATATGGTCCTCTCTTTCTCTCTCTATTCCGTATGGTCCTCTCTTTCTCTCGCTTCTTGAATTATCCACTCTCTCCCCCTAGATTCCCCTTCTCTCCCTCTATATATACTCATGTGGAGGAAAGGAGAGACTGTGGTGGAAATAGTCCCACTTTATCTCCTCAAAACCATACCACTAAGACACGCACACACACACACACACACACACACACACACACACACACACACACACACACACACACACACACACACACACACACACACACACACACACACACACACAGGTAGGTATCAGCTCTACAAATCAAATCAAATTTTATTGGTCACATACACATGGTTAGAAGATGTTATGTGTGTAGCGAAATGCTTGTTCTTCTACTTCCGACATTGCATCAATATCCAACATCTAATCTAACAATTCCCCCACAACTACCTAATACACACAAATCTAAATAAAGGAATGGAATAAGGATACAGTTGAAGTCGGAAGTTTACATACACCTTAGCCAAATACATTTAAACTCAGTGTTTCACAATTCCTGACATTTAATCCGAGTAACAATTCCCTGTCTTAGGTCAGTTAGGATCACCACTTTATTTTAAGAATGTGAAATGTCAGAATAATAGTAGAGAGGATTATTTATTTCAGCTTTTATTTCTTTCATCACATTCTCAGTGGGTCAGAAGTTTACATACACTCACTTAGTATTTGGTAGCATTGCCTTTAAATGATTTAACTTGGGTCAAATGTTTCGGGTAGCCTTCCACAAGCTTCCCACAATAAGTTGGGTGAATTTTGGCCTATTCCTCCTGACAGAGCTGGTGTAACTGAGTCAGGTTTGTAGGCCTTCTTGCTCGCACACACTTTTTCAGTTCTGCCCACAAATGTTCTACTGGATTGAGGTCAGAGCTTTGTGATGGCAACTCCAATACCTTGACTTTGTTGTCCTTAATCCATTTTGCCACAACTTTGGAAGTATGCTTGGGGTCAATGTCCATTTGGAAGACCAATTTGCAACCAAGCTTTAACTTCCTGACTGATGTCTTGAGATGTTGCTTCAGTATATCCACATAATTTCCCTACCTCATGATGCCAATCCCTCCTGCAGCAAAGCACCCACACAACATGATGCTGCCATCCCTGTGCTTCACAGTTGGAATGCTGTTCTTTGGCTTGCAAGCCTCCCCCTTTCGCCTCCAAACATAACGATGGTCATTATGGCCAAACAGTTATATTTTTGTTTCATCAGACCAGAGGAGGACATTTCTCCAAAAAAGTACGATCTTTGTCCCCATGTGCAGTTGCAAACCATAGTCTGGCTTTATTATGGCGGTTTTGGAGCAGTGGCTTCTTCCTGGCTGAGCAGCCTTTCAGGTTAAGTCGATATAGGACGTGTTTTACTGTGGATATGGATACGTTCGTGCCTGTTTACTCCAGCATCTTCACTGATTCACTTCACTTCGCTGATTTCTTTTGATTTTCCCATGATGTCAAGCAAAGAGGCACTGAGTTTGAAGGTAGGCCTTGAAAACCATCCAAACGTACACCTCCAATTGACTCAAATTATGTCAATTAGCCTGTCAGAAGCTTCTAAAGCCATGCCATAATTTTCTAGAATTTTCCAAGCTGTTTAAAGGCACAGTCAACTTAGCATATGTAAACTTCTGACCCACTGGAATTGTGATACAGTGAATCATAAGTTAAATAATCTGTCTGTAAACAATTGTTGGAAAAATTACTTGTGTTATGCACAAAGTAGATGTCCTAACCGACTTGCCAAAACTATAGTTTGTTAACATGACATTTCTGGAGTGGTTGAAAAATGAGGTTTATTGACTCCAACCTAAATGTATGTAAACTTCTGACTTCAACTGTATATCATAAAAATATATGGATGAGCAATAGAAGGTATTAAATACAGTATATACACAAGAGATGAGTAATGCAATGTATTTAAACATTATTAAAGGGGCATTATTAAAGTGGCTAGTGATTCATTTATTCAATTGGCCAATGATTTCAAGTCTGTATGCAGGCAGCAGCCTCTCTGTTTTAGTGATGGCTGTTAAACAGGCTGATGGCCTTGAGATAGGAGCTGTTTTTTAGTCTCTTGGTCCCAGCTTTGATGCACCTGTATTGACCTCTCCTTCTTGATGATAGCGTGGTGAACAGGCAGTGGCTCGGGTGGTTGTTGTCCTTAATGATATTTTTGGCCTTCCTGTGACATCGGGTGCTGTAGGTGTCCTGGAGGCCGGGTAGTTTGCCTCCGGTGATGCGTTGTGCAGACCACACCACCGTCTGGAGAGCCTTGCGGTTGTGTTCGGTGCAGTTGCCGTACCAAGCGGTGATACAGCCTGACAGGATGCTCTCAATTCTGCATCTGTCAAGGTTTGTAAGGGTTTTAGGTGACAAGCCACATTTCTTCAGCCTCCTGAGGTTGAAGAGGCACTGTTATGTCTTCTTCACCACACTGTCTGTGTGGGTGGACCATTTCAGTTTGTCCGTGAAGTGTATGCCGACGAATTTAAGACTTTCCACCTTCTCCACTGCTGTCCCATCGATGTGGATAAGGGAGTGCTCCCTTTGCTGTTTCCTGAAGTCCACGATTTTCTCCTTTGTTTTGTTGACGTTGAGTGAGAATGTTGTTTTCCTGACACCACACTCCGAGTTCCCTCACCTCCTCCCTGTAGGCTGTCTTGTCATTGTAGGTAATCAAGCCTACTACTGTTGTGTCGTCTGCAAACTTGATGATGGAGTTGGAGGCCTGCATGTCCATGCAGTCATGGGTGAACAGGGAGTACAGGAGGGGGCTGAGCACACACCCTTGTGGGGCCCCAGTGTGGAGCATTGGCAAAGTGGAGATGTTGTTTCCTACCTTCACCACCTGGGGGCAGCCTGTCAGCAAGTCCAGGACCCAATTGCACAGGGTGGGGTTGAGACCCAGGGCCTCAAGCTTAATGATGAGCTTGGAGGGTAGTATGGTGTTGAATGCTGAGCTATTGTCAATGAACAGCTTTCTTCGATAGGTATTCCTCTTGTCCAGATGAGATAGGGCAGTATGCAATGTGAAGGCATTTGCATAGTCTGTGGATCTATTGGGGTGGTAAGTAAATTGAAGTGGTTCTAGGGTGACAGGTAAGGTGGAGGTGATATGATCCTTGACTAGTATTTCAAAACACTTCATGATGCCAGAAGTGAGTGCTACGGGGCGATAGTCATTTGGTTTAGTTTCCTTTGCCTTCTTGGGTACAGGAACAATGGTAGCCATCTTGAAGCATGTGGGAACAGCAGACTGGGATAGGGAGAGATTGAATATGTCCGTAAACACACCAGCCAGCTGGTCTGCACATGCTCTGATGACGCGGCTAGGGATGCTGTCTGGGCCCGCAGTCTTGCGAGGGTTAACACCTTTGAATGTCTTACTTACGTTGGCCACGGAGAAGGAGAGCCCACAGTCCTTGGTAGCGGGCCCCGTCGGTCGCACTGTATTATCCTCAAAGCGGGCAAAGAAGGTGTTTAGTTTGACTGGAAACAAGACGTCGGTGTCCGTGACGTGGCTGGTTTTCCTTTTGTGGTTTTCCTTTTATGTCTGTAGACCCTGTCTAATATGTCTCGTGTCTGAGCCGTTGAATTGCGACTCCACTTTGTCTCTGTACTGACATTTCACTTCTTTGATTGCCTTGCGGAGGGAATAACTACACTGCTGGTATTCGGCCATAATCCCAGTCACCTTACGATGGTTAAATGCGGCGCTTTCAGTTTTGCGTGAATGCCTCCATCTCTCCACGGTTTCTGGTTAGGGTAGGTTTTAATAGTCACAGTAGGTACAGCATCTCCTATACACTTCCTTATAAACTCACTCACTGAATCAATGTATGCGTCTATGTTATTCTCTGATGCTACCCGGAACATATCCCAGTCCGCGTGATCAAAACAATCTTGAAGCATGGATTCCGATTGGTCAGACCAGCGTTGAATAGTCCTTAGCACGGGTACATCCTCTTTTGAGTTTCTGCTAATAGGAAGGCAGGAGCAAAAGGGAGTCGTGGTCAGATTTGCAGAAAGGAGTGCAGGGGAGGGCCTTGGAGTAGCAGTGATCCACTCTTAGAATTAGTGGTGACTCGAGGAACCCCTGAGATCCTCAAGGAACAACTGGAGTTCCTCAAGGAACCATTGCCATTGGTAAATTGTTCAAATCTGCACCTTTGGTTTATTTAACCAGGCTAGACCTGTTTAGCGGCAAAAGGCGGTGGGGGAAGTGGCAGGGATAAAAAAAAAAAGACAAAAAAAGTAAGACAAAATGGACAACACAGACAGAAGACAACAGCACAAATTCAGTAGCAAACAAACAGTGGATATGTGTGTGTGTTTCCTTACATAAGGCAGCGCAAGCTAGTAGCTAGAAATAATTGCTTTTCTTTTCATCTTTTTGTCCTTTGAACTCCTCCAGGTCCTGGACTTTTAGGTTGGCTTGGAGGGAATTCCAAGACTAGGGGGCTGAAATGACCTTTTTAGAAGCTTGGTTCTCATTTTTGGGACTCTTAAAACAAGATTGAGACTGGTGTATTGTCATCACATGTTAAGGTTGAACACTGACAGTATTGTAGCTTAAATTATGCTTACAGAGGTGAATAAATTCCTTAAGTGTCCATGTAAATCCCAAAGTAAATCCCAAATCCCAAAATAGTAACCATTTTTATTCATTTATGTAATTAGCAATGTTAATATTATTATTATATTAGAATATGTAGTGATGGGACAATTCATGCCGGGGCACTGATGCTCCGATTCAGTTTTCAAAGCACTACTGATTGAACCATAGACATTGAAACCAGTTGACAGTGATAGCGCTGACGTCATCATGTATTCCAATGGAAAACTCCTTATGGCGCATGAAACCGGAAGTATTTCAATTTGGAGTGCCAAGGATCATGAAAATAGCCGTAACTAGCAAAGGATCATGGTCAATGTATTAATTTCAATCCTGCCTGAGAGAGTCAGCCAGGAGCCTCTTCGTAGCATGCCGGCCCGTCATTGGTCTGTGTCAGCAAGTAGTGCTGTGTGATGACAAATGTAGTAGTCAGAATGGATCATTATTTAATGAAATATCTCGATTTGTTGTGAACTTAAAAATGATTCCCCATAGGGATCGAAATTTAGCATAATAAACTAATTTTAGGGCCTAAAACGATCATCTAAAAAAAAATTATTTGGCTGTTCTGGTGATCATAATTTAGATACGCTTTATAGGGCAGATCAGGGCTTTTGGCACCGCTAGGTTGTTACGCAGTAGCCGACCAGCAGAGCTTGTGACGCTGGGGTCCTGGATTCGACACAACGTAACGATGCTTGTATCGAAGAAACAATACCACGTGATGATGATGTTAAAAGCTTCGAATGTCACACTACATATCTGTCAATTGTCGGAACTTGGAAGAACGAATGCCGTCCCCTGCTGGAAGCTTTTTGTTTTTATCTAGATATTTCACCTTCTTAGCAGAGGAATATATTCTGAAATCTTAGCATTGTTTTTTATTTCTCAAACAGTGATTGTAAATGTAAACAACTCTGGTAGTTGCTTTTGATAATTATCACATTTTGTTAATATGTAAAAGTGAGTTAAAAAAGTTGAAGTCAAACCCAAAGAAAAGTAGTTACCATGTGATAAATTACATACAGAGCTTTGTTTGGACCCTCAGTGGATCCCACTGTGGTTTCCAAAACATCGACCTCTGCTGTCAGACATTACTTACAGACTTAGTCTATGTCGTGACGTTGTATTAGTTAATGTGACGACTGTTGCTCATCAAATGATTACAAGTTTCTAATTGCGTGATTAACTGAATCAAGCAATTATTAACTCATTAACCTGGGGCACCATGGGAAAACTAGTTTTTATTGAGTTTCTATTTCCCAAATTAACTTAAAGAATATCAGAATATTGATTTTACAACAGCCGCAAATGAACCAGTTGCCTCTACCAATCTCGTTCTGAACGTGGTAGAGCCCGTGAATCTGCACGGACCCGTGTCTCACCAATGAGTTCGTACCAAACCAATCTTAGTTGAATATTTATTTACTAGAAATCTAAAATGATGATAAAAGATACACATAGACAAAACACATTATAGGCTATTGATTAGAACTTAGTATAACAGGGCCAACACACTATGACGCGTGTTACCCGCGTGAAAAAGAAAGTACACAAGAAAAATATACATTTGGGTGAATTTGTCAGCTATGCTATTCTAACCCTAGCCTTGACCCAAACTGCCGCTCTTATGGGTCAGAATATAATGATGTAATTACGTGGGGATGATCTCCGAGGATTCTCTGCGTAGGCCTTCGGCTGTTCGATGACGCACTACTCCGGCGCACCTCCCTGCTCGTCCTCCCGGTGTCAGTGTCCTTTTTGGCTTAGGAGTCTGTTTCCTCACCCCTTTCTCTGGAAGGGGTCTTCTGAGGACAGACAGCTCTGTAGCTCAGAGCTCACAGCGTTGGAATGAAACAGTGCAGATACCATGATTTGATGGGAGATGGAGGCTAGGTGGTTCGACTTGAATTCACCCTCTTAGACACAGCTACTCATCCGTAGCTTGAGTAGAAAAGGATTTCTTTGTCCTCAAACTTGCGTTGCGTTCTGGGTTCATTGACTTTTTAGACCTTGCTGCAGCTTGGGTCACGTAGTCTCCTTGTAAATTCTATACTCACAGGTTTTATACCCTTGGGTCAGAAGTGGGCGTAGCCGCCTTTAGGGCAATTCTCTAGGAGTACCAAGTTAATGAGGCAAGGTCCAGATTTTACTCAAATCCAATTTTAGACAACTAACTTCACATTTCATCTTTACCAAAACATTCTCTTTGATTTTGACATTTTCCACACAACGTACAATGTATAAACATCAAACATATACTAGGTAAACTGTTGACGTTACAATGTTTTCGTAATAACGTCATCTATTAACCTTTAATAACAAAACAAAAATGACATACATTTTCATATTCCATCTATCGTCATGACCACCGTTGTGGCTGACGGAAACCATTGTTCCAAATTCCCTTTATTTCATGTTTAATGTTCTGAGGCTGGTTCTCCATAGTAACACGACAAAAGGAATTTGTCTGTGGCCTAAGTTTTACCAGGGGCCTGAGGGGTCATAAAACCCCCACATCTTCAGACCCCTAGATCTCTCCTCCTCTGTTGGGGTTGAGCGATAATCTGTAGGGTTGTGGTCTCCTGTAACCTGACCCGATCAGGACAGTCATGACAGAGTGCACACTCAGGGCCGTACCCGTTAACAAGCATACCACTTGTTAGTTTAAGATTTTAAAGTGAAAAAATGTATATTCTGATGATATAAAGCGGTCTACAACAATGCTTTAGGCTAGAAGCAGGCTGTACATTTCACGAGGCTTCTATCTCTTCCTAGGTCTGTGGTGGAGGCTACAGAGGTGGATCTGAACATGCGTGTGGGTCTGCACACGGGCCGTGTACTCTGTGGGGTTCTGGGACTCCGGAAGTGGCAGTATGATGTCTGGTCCAATGATGTCACTCTGGCCAATGTGATGGAGGCAGGAGGACTGCCTGGGTATGTATGACTTCTGGAAACTATGTCTGAGTCCTAATTGGCTCCCTATTCCCTATATGCAGTAGTGCACTATTTTTGACCAGAGCCCATGAATAGCCCATATATAGGGAGTAAGGTGTCATTTGGGAAATGCCACATATTGATGACATGGAATGTTTTGTCAAGCTCTTTTGGGGAAGAATTGTCTCGCTATTGACAGAAAGCCTTGTATCTCCAAAACTATTTCTGAACAATCACAAAACTACAGAAGCTATATTTAATGCATTTTATTGGTCCCAGAGTCGTGAAATGTTGAGTGTACAAAAAGGGGAGTGCTTTCAATTCGATGCAATTAAAGTCTTTTTTATTTTTATTTTATTTAACCTTATTTTTAACTAGGCAAGTCAGTTAATAAGAACAAATTCTTATTTGCAATGACGGCCTACACCGGCCAAACCCGGACGATGCTGGGCCAATTGTGCGCCGCCTTATGGGACTCCCAGTCACGGCTGGTTGTGATACAGCCTGGATTTGAATCAGGGTGTCTGTAGTGACGCCTAAAGCACTGAGATGCAGTGCCTTAGACTGCTGTGTCACTCAGGAGCCAAGTAAACAAGAACCAGCTAATGAGCAGAGATAGCAGGGTAGGGATCCATTTAATTCCAATCTCAGTGTGCTCAGTAGATGAACTGAAATGTAATGAATGATTAATGATCTATCTCAAACCTGGAAGAGATGAAAACAGTTTCTGATTCTCCTTTAATGAATTACATATCCATAATTACTCCCCCCACCTCTCTCTCTCCCCACTTTCCCTGTATACCCCTTCCTTCTCATGCCTCTCTCTCTCTCTCTCTCTCTCCTCTTTCAGTAAGGTCCACATAACCAGGACTACTCTAGAGTGTTTGAATGGAGACTATGAGGTGGAGCCTGGCTTTGGCCATGATCGACATACCTTCCTACAGAAACACAACATTGAGACCTTCTTCATAGTACCCTCCCACAGGCGAAAGGTACACAACCACACACACACACACACACACACACACACACACACACACACACACACACACACACACACACACACACACACACACACACACACACACACACACACATTCCAATGACCGTATATACACAAACACACAACCACAACAATCTTATATTGTACCCTCCAACAGACTTAAGGTACACAGTGACTCATACTGTTTTCATCCAAAATGGCACCCTATTCCCTTTATAGTGCACCGGGGTCCATATCCTGGTCCCGCCACTTACACTAGTCCAACATCTCCTGTGCTCCACCCAGAACACAATGCAGTGGCTGGTCACCCCTTATGTGTGATTTGGTTATGGGTTGCCCAGATTAGTCAACTTCAACTTCCTTTGCACCATTCTGTTAAATAGTCTGTATTTAGTTGTTGTACCTGAAACACTTAATAACCACAAGAGGTCTAACGTATCATCTAGAGCAGGCAGACACACACACACACACACACACACACACACACACACACACACTGCTTGATCTGTCTCATCTTTTCTTCCTCAGGAAGTGTTAGGACTGATAGTCCTGATGTGATCATTTTATCTCTCTCTCTTCCTCTCACATAACACTACCAGTTATTAGACTCTATCACATAACACTACCAGTTATTAGACTCTATATCACATAACACTACCAGTTATTAGACTCTATCACATAACACTACCAGTTATTAGACTCTATCACATAACACTACCAGTTATTAGACTCTATATCACATAACACTACCAGTTATTAGACTCTATCACATAACACTACCAGTTATTAGACTCTATCACATAACACTACCAGTTAATAGACTCTATCACATAACACTACCAGTTATTAGACTCTATCACATAACACTACCAGTTATTAGACTCTATCACATAACACTACCAGTTAATAGACTCTATCACATAACACTACCAGTTATTAGACTCTATCACATAACACTACCAGTTATTAGACTAAATCACATAACACTACCAGTTATTAGACTCTATCACATAACACTACCAGTTATTAGACTCTATCACATAACACTACCAGTTATTAGACTAAATCACATAACACTACCAGTTATTAGACTCTATCACATAACACTACCAGTTATTAGACTCTATCACATAACACTACCAGTTATTAGACTCTATCACATAACACTACCAGGTATTAGACTCTATCACTTAACACTACCAGTTATTAGACTCTATCACATAACACTACCAGTTATTAGACTCTATCACATAACACTACCAGTTATTAGACTCTATCACATAACACTACCAGTTATTAGACTCTATCACATAACATTACCAGTTAATAGACTCTATCACATAACACTACCAGTTAATAGACTCTATCACATAACACTACCAGTTATTAGACTCTATATCACATAACACTACCAGTTATTAGACTCTCTATCACATAACACTACCAGTTATTATACTCTATCACATAACACTACCAGTTATTAGACTCTATCACATAACACTACCAGTTATTAGACTAAATCACATAACACTACCAGTTATTAGACTCTATATCACATAACACTACCAGTTATTAGACTCTATCACATAACACTACCAGTTATTAGACTCTATCACACAACACTACCAGTTATTAGACTCTATCACATAACACTACCAGTTAATAGACTCTATCACATAACACTACCAGTTATTAGACTCTCTATCACATAACACTACCAGTTATTAGACTCTATCACACAACACTACCAGTTAATAGGCTCTTTTATAGAGTTTATATTATAAAGGCTGAAGATCTTTCTCTAGTACTTAAACATCTCTCTCCCCCTGCTTTACCCCCTCCACTCTCTCCCTCCCCCACTCCTTCCCTCCCTCCCCCTCTTTCCCACCTCCCTCTCCCTTTCCCTCTCTCTCCCCCACCCCTTTCTCTCTGCCTGCTCCCTCTATTCCCCCTCTCTCCCCCTCTCCCTCTCTCTCCCTTCTCTCCTCAGATCTTCCCAGGGTTGATCCTGTCGGATATCAAGCCAGCCAAGAAGATGAAGTTTAAGACAGTGTGCTACCTGCTGGTTCAGCTCATGCACTGTAGGAAGATGTTCAAGGCGGAGATCCCCTTCTCTAACGTCATGACCTGCGACGACGATGACAAGGTGTGTGTGTGTGGGTGTTGTGTGTGTGTGTATTCGTATTTCTGGGAAATAATATGTCTGAGAGCTAAAAGCCTTTTAACGGGTTTTTATGTCCAGCTGTGAAATCCTGCTCGGTTTCCTAATCCTGAAGACACACACACACACACACACACACACACACTAATCTGTATCACTCCTATAAGTGCCAACACACTCATTCCCAGAGTAAGTTACAGAAACTTGGTTAAAACCAAGGCAACAGATATCATTGCTAACTCTAACACCAAAACAAACCGCTATATTATAGGGTGGGTGTGTGTTGAAAACTGTGACTCAGTGATGACTCAGTGTGTTATGATTGGTGTGTGTGTGGAGGCATCATTTCTCTGTCAGGAATAGCCCTGTAACTGTGTAATCCTCTAATAACTGTCGGGGCTTTGTCTGGCTTTAGAATTCACTGTAGAGCTCACTGCTAATGCTAGCGTTATGACAACCAAAAGTATTACGTTGTAGAACTCACTGCTAATGCTAGCATTATGACACTCAATAATATTACATTGTTCAACGGGTGGGTCTAATCATGGATGCTGATTGGTTCAAATCAGCCGGTGTCTATTCCACAAGTTACCACCGGCTAAAGCTCTGTTCCAATCCACTGTCTCATCAGCCCAGCCAGACAATTTATACATTTGATCTCCATTGTAAAAAGCATCTAGACATTATCTCCCATTTCTTTTAGATTAGCAATTGGTTTTCAATAGCGGAGAGCTGTATAAAACTTGTGGTCTGTCTCTCTGATATTTGCAAAATTGTTTAAATATTTAAATAATAATAATGTACGTGTAGGGGTCGGGAGTCGAGACAAGATAGACAGGCAGACAGCTTTTCTCAGCCAGTCAAAATCATAATTTTTAAGAACATATACAAAGAAATAGAAAACAGGTCAAACGAAACGAAATGTAGCTACTTTGCGGTCTTTCCAGCTTCAGTTTGAAGTGATTGTCTTAGCTGTGTTTGTGTTGTGTTATTTGTGTTGGTGTTGTGTTAGCTGTGTTTCCACAGTCTCACCATTTGATACACTAACAAGGGCATTACCAATTGAAGGGAATGTTATTCTTACCAATACAGTTGTTATACACTCAGTGGCCAGTTTATTAGTGGTTCCAGTGGGCACTCAATCACAGACACTGGACAATTGAGGAGTGGAAAAACATTGCCTGGTCCGACGAATCCTGGTTCCTGTTGCGTCATGCTGATGGCAGAGTCAGAATTTGTCTTAAGTCCATGGACCCATCCTGTCTGGTGTCAATGGTGTGGGGAATTTTTTCCTTCAAGCTGTTCTGGGGGCAAAGGGGGTTCCGACCCGGTACTATATGGGTATACCTAATAAACTGGCCGCTGAGTGTATGTTTCCTATATGTTTCCTGTATGCCATGATTCATTATTTATTCCAATAACTGTTTGCGACTAAACTATATAAGCTGTAGGACCTACAGTATAAGAACTCATTAAACCTTGGAATGAACATTTGTATAAAGGTGGAACGGCAAACTTCCAGGTTCTCCTGTGGATGGGGTTCAAGTCCTTGTGACTCTGATGCTGTCCTAATATTAGCACATTGTCCTCTGTCCCGCGTCCCTGACAGAGGCGTGCGTTGCGGACGGCATCGGAGAAGGTGCGTAGCCGGACGTCGTTCTCGGGCTCCGTGCAGCACCCGCCTGGTACACGGGTTAACCGCTACATTGGCCGGCTAATCGAGGCTCGTCAGACAGACTCACAGACCACCGACCTCAACTTCATCACACTCACCTACAGGAACACAGACAGGGAGCGCAGGGTATGTAGAGTACACACACACACACACACACACACACACACACACACACACACACACACACACACACACTGTAAAAATCTGCCTTCTCACTGTCTTTCTTTCTCAGTGTGTGGGTGGCAAAGAAGGGGCATGCTTCGTGACTCCCTTCATCTTCTCTCTCTTTCGCTCTCTCACTCTTTCTCTCCCCCCCCCCTCTCTCTCTCTCTCTTTCTCTCTTTCTCTCTCTCTCTTTTCTTCTCTCCCTCTCTCTCTCTCTCTCTCTTTCTCTCTTTCGCTCTCCTCTCTCTTACTCTTTATTTTTCTCTCCCCCTTCCCCTCTCCTCTCTCTCTCCCACGCCTGTCATCTTTGGTTGTGGGGTTTAAAGTGATCCACCCACACTCTCAGGAGGGGGTACTGCTAATGATTTGGGAGCCTCTGAGCCACATGCGCCCGCCGGATGACTTTCTCCTTCGTGTGAGTGGGAGTCTGACACAAAGACCCAGAGAACAGAACAACTGTGATTGTGTGTATATGTATGTGTGGGTGTATGTGTGTATGTTTGTGTGTGTGCCTGTGTGAGTGCGTTGCGTGTGTGCCTGCGTGAGTGTGTTGCGTGTGTGCCTGCGTGAGTGCGTTGCGTGTGTGCCTGTGTGAGTGTGTTGCGTGTGTGCCTGTGTGAGTGCGTTGCGCGTGTGCCTGTGTGAATGCGTTGCGTGTGTGCCTGTGTGAGTGCGTGTGTCTGTGTGAGTGCGTGTGTGCCTGTGTGAGTGCGTGTGTGCCTGTGTGAGTGCGTTGCGTGTGTGCCTGCGTGAGTGCCTGTGTGAGTGCGTTGCATGTGTGCCTGTGTGAGTGTGTTGCGTGTGTGCCTGTGTGAGTGCGTTGCGTGTGTGCCTGTGTGAGTGCGTGTGTGCCTGTGTGAGTGCGTGTGTGCCTGCGTGAGTGCGTTGCGTGTGTGCCTGTGTGAGTGCGTTGCGTGTGTGCCTGTGTGAGTGCGTTGCGTGTGTGCCTGTGTGAGTGCGTGTGTGCCTGTGTGAGTGCTTTGCATGTGTGCCTGTGTGAGTGCATGTGTGCCTGTGTGAGTGCGTGTGTACCTGTGTGAGTGCGTGTGTGCCTGCGTGAGTGCGTTGCGTGTGTGCCTGTGTGAGTGCGTGTGTGCCTTTGTGAGTGCGTGTGTACCTGTGTGAGTGCGTGTGTACCTGTGTGAGTGCGTGTGTACCTGTGTGAGTGCGTGTGTACCTGTGTGAGTGCGTGTGTGCCTGTGTGAGTGCGTGTGTGCCTGTGTGAGTGCGTGTGTGCCTGTGTGAGTGCGTGTGTACCTGTGTGAGTGTGTGTGTGCCTGCGTGAGTGCGTGTGTGCCTGTGTGAGTGCGTGTGTGCCTGCGTGAGTGCGTTGCGTGTGTGCCTGTGTGAGTGCGTATGTGCAGGGTTGGGTAGGTTACTTTCTAAATGTAACTTTTTGATTACTTTCCCATTAACAGGTATTAGAAGAAGACAAAGATAATCTAAATGTAACTTTTTGATTACTTTCCCATTAACATGTATTAGAAGAAGACAAAGATAATCTAAATGTAACTTTTTGATTACTTTCCCATTAACAGGTATTAGAAGAAGACAAATATAATCTATTAAACACATTTGCTGTGTCACCATAGTGGTTTCTGACTTGGGGTCAGACTCGCTCAGGTGGAAGAAATGTAAACTTGCATATTTTTTTCAATGCTGAATTGAATGTCATTGAGAAAACAGAAAGGTGTTGTAATGTATTTTTTCACAAGAAGTAATCATCTAGAGGTCATCTAATTTTTCAAAACTATCTAATCTGATTACAATTTTGTTGACGGTACACACTAAAAACAAATGTTGCCAAATAAGGGTTCTTTGGCTTGTAACCATAGCGGAATCCTTTTTGGTGCTATATGGAACCTTTTCTTGAAGGTTCTATAAACAACCATGCTGTTAAGCTTCTAAATGGACCCTGTATGGTGCTATACAGAACCTTAAGGTAAAGAACCATTAAAAAACTGTTCCGATATCATTACAACCCTTTTACAGAGCCTTCAGAAAGTATTCACGCCGCTTGACTTTTTCCACATTTTGTTCTGTTACAAAGTCATATTAAAATGGATTTAGTTGTCATTTTTGGTAAATGTACACTAAATCCTCTGTAATGTCGAAGTGGAAGAAAATTTCCAAAAATGTATCACATTTATGGAAAATGAAACACTTTCTGGGTAAGTCTCTAAGAGCTTTGCACACCTGGATTGTACAATATTTGCACATTATTTATTTTTTTATTCTTCAAGCTCTGTCAAGTTGGTTGTTGTTCATTGCTAGACAGTCATTTTCAAGTCTTGCCCTAGATTTTCAAGCCGATTTAAGTCAAAACTGTTACTAGGCCACTCAGGAACATTCAATGTCATCTTGGTAAATCATTGGTTCGAAACTACAGAACAGTACAAAACAAGAGAACACACATGGTTAATGTTCTGAAAAATATAATATATATATTGGTCATATTGGTCATGGCTCTCGAGTGGCGCAGTAGTCTAAGGAACTGCATCTCAGTGCAAGAGGCATCACTGCAGTCCCTGATCTGACTGTGATTAGAGCGATGTTGATGTTGTGCTGTGATGCCAGCAGATTCCAGACTGCATTTGCCGATCGCCCTTCATCTTCATTCATCAGTGAGTCGATAGCTTGAATAGTCTCACTGGAAATTGAATACAATGTAAAAAATGATGACCAGCAGGGTCAAATAATCGAAACAGTCGTTATAGAGGGTGCAACCAGTCAGCACCTTAGGAATAAATGCCAGATGGCTTTTCATAGCCGAGCATTCAGAGGTCAAGACAGCAAGTGAGATAGAGAGAGAGAGAGAGAGAGAGAATATCGAAACACACACAGTAACGCGTGTTAATGAGTTCTGAGAGAGATAGAGAGAGAGAGAGAGAGAGAGAGAGAGAGAGAGAGAGAGAGAGAGAGAGAGAGAGAGAGAGAATATCGAAACACACACAGTAACGCGTGTTAATGAGTTCTGAGAGAGATAGAGAGAGAGAGAGAGAGAGAGAGAGAGAGAGAGAGAGAGAGAGAGAGAGAGAGAGAATATCGAAACACACACAGTAACGCGTGTTAATGAGTTCTGAGAGAGATAGAGAGAGAGAGAGAGAGAATATCGAAACACACACAGTAACGCGTGTTAATGAGTTCTGAGAGAGATAGAGAGAGAGAGAGAGAGAGAATATCGAAACACACACAGTAACGCGTGTTAATGAGTTCTGAGAGAGATAGAGAGAGAGAGAGAGAGAGAGAATATCGAAACACACACAGTAACGCGTGTTAATGAGTTCTGAGAGAGATAGAGAGAGAGAGAGAGAGAGAGAGAGAGAGAGAATATCGAAACACACACAGTAACGTGTGTTAATGAGTTCCGAGAGCCGATCTGTTATCCAACGATTAGATTAATATCCCGGCTACTGTAGGTGGGAAAATCCCCCCCAACAAGCAATAGCCTCCCCCGTGTGGTCAACTATTTTAGCACCATTTCGCGCTGATCTGAGACAATGAAGATTACTTAATAAACATATACATTTTATTCACCCTGCATTATAATATATAATTGTAAAAACGCCCCTTAGATAGGAATTTAGAATCCTCTAATTTACTTAGATCTACTACTGTACAATGACATTTTATGGATCTGCCAGTATTTCCATTTAGAGATTCCGGTAAAGAAATGTGTATGTAGAGGGGTAACATTCTTCCCCAGTTCTCTTACCATTGTGTACAGTTGTATGATAAGCCTACCAGTTGGTGTGACTGTAATGTTAATTCTCTTGAGAGGAGTTTTGCTCTTCACTATCACAATATGAAACACTTTCAAATGCATTCAGGAAGGAAATCTCTTTAGCCGACATGTTGCTGTTCATCTGATGAAGGATTGACTCGATCTATAAGCCCAGGACGACAGTAAAATGGGCAATAAGATACACTGCAAGAAAGGGAACACAGGACTCTGTCTTTCAAAGATAATTTGTAAAATTCCAAATAACTTCACAGATCTTCATTGTAAAAGGGTTTAAACACTGTTTCCCATGCTTGTTAAATGAACCATAAACAATTCATTAACATGTACCTGTGGAACGGTCGTTAAGACACTAACAGCTTACAGACGGTAGGCAATTAAGGTCACAGTTATGAAAACTTAGGACACTAAGGAGGCCTTTCTACTGACTCTGAAAAACACCAAAAGAAAGATGCCCAGGGTCCCTGCTCATCTGCGTGAACGTGCCTTAGGCATGCTGCAAGGAGGCATGAGGACTATTGCAATGTCCGTACTGTGAGACGCTTAAGACAGAGCTACAGGGAGACAGGACGGACAGCTGATCATCCTCGCAGTGGCAGACCACGTGTAACAACACCTGCGCAAGATCGGTGCATCCGAACATCACACCAGGTACAGTGTACAGGTACCGAATGGCAACAACAACTGTCCGAGTTACACCAGGAACGCACAATCCCTCCATCAGTGCTCAGACTGTCTGCAATAGGCTGAGAGAGGCTGGACTGAGGGCTTGTAGGCCTGTTGTAAGGCCCCCCCCCCCCTTTGTTCAGGGACACATTATTCAATTTCTGTTAGTAACATCTCTATGAAACTTGTTCAGTTTATGTCTCAGTTGTTGAATCTTGTAATGTTCATACAAATATTTACATATGTTAAGTTTGCTGAAAATAAACACAGTTGACAGTGAGAGGACATTTCTTTTTTTGCTGAGTTTACATACCCGTAGAAAATGGTTGCAGGTCGGAGGGCCATCTAACAAGTGCAGATCGGAGGGCCATCAAGCGAAACAGACCAATGAAGCACGGGTAAACGGTAGGTGTATCTGTGACTCTCTGAGGACTGGGTAGGGCAGGGGGCCCACTCCCTCCACTTCTCCCTTCCCTTGGCGCGGGTTCTGGGCTTGGAGGGATGGTAGGGTGGCTTTGGCTCTCGCCCGAGCTCGGATCCCCGCGTCTCCACGTGGCCTGGGCTGCACCATCCAAAGTGTAATTAATAACTTCACCTTGCTCGAAGGGATATTCAGTGTCTGTTTTTCATATATTTACCAATCTACTAATAGGTGTCCTTCTTTGCGAAAGATTGGAAAACCTCCCTGGTCTTTATGGTTGAATCTGTGCTTGAAATTCACTGCTCAACTGAGTGACCTTACAGATCATCATATGTGTGGGGTACAGACATGGGGTGGTCATTTAAAAATCATGTTAAACACTATTCTTGCACACAGTGAGTCCATGCAACTTATGTGACTTGTTAAACATGATTTTACTCCTAAACTTATTTAGGCTTGCCATAACAAGAGGGTTGAATACTTATTGACTCAACACATTTCAGCTTTTCATTCATTGTTAGATTATAAACATTTCTAAAAACATATTTCTACTTAGACATTATGGTGTATTGTGTGTAGATCAGTGACACAGAATCTAAATGTAATCCATTTTAAATTCAGGCTGTAATACAACAGAACATGGAACAAGTCAAGTGGTGTGAATACTTTCTGAAGGCACTTCAGGGTTCTTTATAG